>NW_023994483.1:237500-257500 GCF_015586225.1 Lucilia sericata
CCATTTTAATGATATTACATGAAAAGAGGGTACAAATTCCCCAAAATTGTGGACCAAATGGGCCAAAAATATATCCTTTCCGTGGATAGTAACCCCTTAAAACAATATTACGCATAAAAACCATTCGATTCTAAAATTTGTGTTGCGTATAATATGATCAAATATGAAATACAGGAAAAATTCGTATACTTTTGTGAGGCAATTTCATGGACTTTTTTTAAAAAAGCACAATTAATTTAAGTCAACGCAAATTTTTCAAGTTTTAAAAAGCGTGATATCAAACATAAGGACTATCTAGACAATATAACAAATTAATTTATTTATTTTGCACACAAAATATATTATATAATTTGGTTTCTTTTTATTGTTTACCCAAATTCGAATAAATATGAGAGACACTGTATGTATATGTAATGCCGTTGTATGTAATCATGTGTTAACCAAGTAGTTTATAAAAGTTATGAAGTGTGTTTTATATGTAGATATGTACATCTAAATGTTATGACCCAATTTTCTTCTCCAAGTTTAACTTTGAATTTTATATTACTTTTTTCTTATGTCTTTTATTTGTAGTACACAAAATTTTAGTTAAAATTTCATAAGTGGTTTTTATATTTCTTTAGGGAGAAAGAATTTTTATTAATAAGAATAAAATACTTAGTTGCTGGTGACATAAAATAAATAGAACATTGTGGTGCAATATGATATAGTAAATTAAGTATTTGTGAGATTTCTAAGAAAAAGTTTTTTTTTTTTTTAGTTCAGTTACAATTTATGGTTTTTAAACTTGGATTTAAGATTTGTTGCAAAGGGAAATCTTATAAAGCTTTATTGATATTCTACTAGAGAAAATTATTTCTTGGTAACTTTACTAGTTTTGTTTTCTCATTGTTAAAAACACTAGTATCTCCTTAGTTCCTTTTCCTTTTTAATTAATAACTGAATTTATTATTTCTAATTACAGATATTTTGTCTAAACACCCCTTCTCCTTTGCAAATACTCTAAAAACGCAAAAATTGTTAAAGATTCACAAATATGGTGGCCGGTTTCGAGCAACGTCCTTGGACACCAACTGTTAGACGTGGACAAATAGCTGCTGAAACATCCACCCCTGGACCAGCAGCAGTAACACTACCCAGTTTAATAGGTAAGCTTAATTTATGTCTGTTAAAATGCCTCTACTGAGCTTTTCAATTAAGTTTATAATCCAGTTCAGTTAATAGTTTAGACTATAGTCCAAACTATAGTTAAGACTTTAATCCAAAACATTGCAAGGACTATAGTTCACACTATATTCCAGACTATAGTTTATACAATTGTCCAGACTATTGCTCCAACTAAAGTAATGACTATAGTCTATAGCAAAGGCTGCAGTTTAAACTAAAGTTAGACTATACTCCAGTCTATAGTCCAGTTTATAGTATAGACTACAGATAAGACTATAAGGCTATAGTTCAGACTCTTATCCATTCTCCAGTTTGTAGTATAGACAAAAGATGAGGCTATAGTTTAGACTCTTATTCAGGCTATACTCCAGTTTTTAGTATATACTATAGTTTAATGTATATTCCAGACTGTAGGTTAGACTGTAGTTCTGACTGCAATTCAGTCTGTAGTCCATACTATATATAGTCCAGACTATAATTTAGTCAATAGTCAGGCATATAGTTTAGGCTATAGTCCAGATTATTGTCAAAACTATAGTCGAGACTGCTGTTCTAGTCCACAGCATAGTCCACACTATAGCCCCATCTATAGAACAGGCTATAGTTTAACCTATAATCCAGAATATAGTTCAGATTTTAGTCTAGTCTATAGTCTAGACAATAGTTCAGAATATAGTTTAGACTATATTACAGTCTATAGTCCACAATTTAGTTCAGGCAGTTTCAATCAGCATAGTTCAAACTATGGCCTAGACTATAGTTCAGACTATAGTGTTGACTGTAATTAAGACTAAAGTCCAGACTATAGTTCAGATTATAGTCTAGTCCGTAGTTCAGATTATAGTTCAGACTATAGTTCAGACTATTGTCCAGACTATTTTCCAGACTAAACTTCAGACTATAGTTCCGGCTAAAGCTTAGACTGTAATCCTGAATATCGTTCAGACTACAGAACATACTATAGTTCAGACTATAGTTTAGACTTTAGTGTAGCCTATAGTTCAGAATATAGTTTAGATTATAGTCCAATCTATATTCCACACAATAGTCCAGACTGAATTCCACTCTATAGTCCCGACTATAGTCTAGAATATAGTTCAGACTATATTCTAGACTATAGTTAACATTATAGCCTGTACTTTTGTCCAGACTATAGTTCAGACCATCGTCCAGACTTATTCCATATACTCCATACCATACTATATATAATAGTTAAGACTATAAGTGAAGTGAATAGTGAAGACTTTTGTCCAAAATATAGTTCCGTTTAAAGTTCAGACTATAGTTCAGTTTAAAGTCTTGACTATATAGATCAATATAGATATAGACTACAGACTACAGTCTAGACTGGAATACAAATTACAGACTATTTTATGGTCCAGATTATAGACAACTAGGTAACTAGCCCAGAATATAGTCCATTCCATAGTCTAACATCCATTAGAAAAACAAAATTTCTAACAAGACGTTTTTCTCTTTTAGGCAACAAAGTAACAGATTCACGAAAAAATGCAGCTCCTTCCTTTACCTTTGGACAAAAACATCGACAAACTGTACAATCCCTAGGAGAGGGACCTGCAAAATACAATGTCACTGGCCTGGGCAATAAAGGCAAAGACACACCACCAGCCGCTACGTTACAAAGTCGTCACAAAGAAATGTCTAAATTCTCGACACCAGCACCCGGTGAATATGACATACAAAAAGCGGTAAAGGCCATAAATCAATCGACACCCAAATATACATTTGGACAGAAATTGGCGACAGAAAAGTTTAATACAACACCAGGTATGTGTGAAAAGAGGAAGAAGGGTTATATTTAAAAAAAAAAAATAAAGTATTTATAATACATATTGGTGGTATATGGTGTAAATTTTGTTACTCTTTATTTTCAATAAATGTCTTAAATAAATGGGTGTTTGGGTTAGTGTTAATATGCTGTCATTTTGAACTTCATATATCGTACATATTAGTTCACTTAATTGTATTTTTATTTGCAGACTTTACAGATAAAGAAATTAAAAAAAGAGCTTGAAAAGCCAAAGCTTTTAACATAATTCTCATAATGGTCATTCAACAGTTTAAATTTCGTTCAGTGTAAATATAAACATTTTAGCATTTATCATAATACTTTTTTAAATCACAAATAATATTTTTGTGACAAAATATCAGTTTTGTTTCGCACTGTCATGTTTATTATATAGTATTAAGGGTATTCACTTAGAACAAACAAGTTTCGGGTTTTAGAGGCAAAAGATAAAAAAGTTAAAAATATTTATACAATCAAGTGAATACACCTAAGGCTCACTTCCCATCGGTAACGAAAACCTAATTCCATAAATTTGCTATAAAAGAAACGATCTTCCCTTAAACGGTATTTCGTTATAGGCTCGGATTACGATATATGCGGAAATGAGCCTTTTTATCAGTTTTAGTATTTCTTTGTGTTTGTAGTTAGATTCCAAATACTTTTTTCTCTCTTACTTTACTATGTGTGTTAAATATTTCTGTTTGTTTTTGTATTTTCTGTACAATTTGGTAAATTGTTGTTCTGTTTTTTTATCAAAATTATTAATCTTGTTTTTTATTTTGTTTTTCTTTTATCCAAAACTCCAACCATCCCCCCTAAACCTCTACCAAACTAAACCCCATCAAAAAAACCTGTGCAAAAATTCTACTCTATTTCTAATTTAGGTCCAAATCATTATCGAGTTGTTCCGCTCGATATAATAAAACCTCGTGCCCCTCAGTATACGTTTCGTATTAAACTTAAAGTTTTTCTAATTAATACACCAGGTAACATTGTTTTTTTATCTCAATTCCTTGATATCGTTATATCTTATTAAATGTTATTTTTGTGTGTATATGTTGTATGTCTTCCTTGTATACCTATAATAATCTCATTGCTCTGTGATCAATATCGGGTTATATTTTGTAGTTACCATACTGATTTATTGGTACGATAAATATTAACCCGATATTGTGTTAAAAGAGAGTTAATAGGTTATGTTATCTGTTAGTAAAAATTTAGTCACTTTGTATATAAATCATGTGAAATTACTTTAAATACACCACATGTTATGCACTTGTCCTTTAGTATAGAATCTGAATATTTAACGTCTATGCTGGGTCTTATAAAATAAATCTAATGGTAGTCTTTAATTTCTTATAAATTATATAGACTAGACTATACTGGACTAGATTATAGAATATATTATATACTACACTATAGACAAGATTGTAGACTCGAATATAGACCTGACTATTGACCAGACTATGGACTTTACGGTATACGGTATAAGACTGGGTCATAGACTAGAATATGGACTTGGCTTTAGAGCAGACAATAGACTAGACTATAGACTAGACTATAGACTAGACTATAGACTAGACTATAGACTAGACTATAGACTAGACTATAGACTAGACTATAGACTAGACTATAGACTAGACTATAGATTAGACTATAGACTAGACTATAGACTAGACTATAGACCAGACTATAGACTAGACTATAGACTAGACTATAGACTAGACTAAAGACTAGACTATAGACTAGACTATAGACTATAGACTAGGACTATAGACTAGACTATAGACTAGACTATAGACTAGACTATAGACTAGACTATAGATTAGACTATAGACTAGACTATAGACTAGACTATAGACCAGACTATAGACTAGACTATAGACTAGACTATAGACTAGACTAGACTATAGACTAGACTATAACTAGACTATAGACTAGACTATAGACTAGACTATAGACTAGACTATAGACTAGACTATAGACTAGACTAGAGACTAGACTATAGACTAGACTATAGACTAGACTATAGACTAGACTATAGACTAGACTATAGACTAGACTAGACTAGACTTAGACTAGACTATAGACTAGACTATAGACTAGACTATAGACTAGACTATAGACTAGACTATAGACTAGACTATAGACTAGACTATAGACAGACTATAGACTAGACTATAGACTAGACTATAGACTAGACTATAGACTAGACTATAGACTAGACTATGACTAGACTATAGACTAGAATACTAGACTATAGACTAGACTATAGACTAGACTATAGACTAGACTATAGACTAGACTATAGACTAGACTATAGACTAGACTATAGACTAGACTATAGACTAGACTATAGACTAGACTATAGACTAGACTATAGACTAGATAGACTAGACTATAGACTAGACTATAGACTAGACTATAGACTAGACTATAGACTAGACTATAGAACTAGACTATAGACTAGACATAGACTAGACTATAGACCTAGACTATAGACTAGACTATAGACTAGACTATAGACTAGACTATAGACTAGACTATAGACTAGACTATAGACTAGACTATAGACTAGACTATAGACTAGACTATAGACTAGACTATAGACTAGACTATAGACTAGACTATAGACTAGACTATAGACTAGACTATAGACTAGACTATAGACTAGACTATAGACTAGACTATAGACTAGACTATAGACTAGACTATAGACTAGACTATAGACTAGACTATAGACTAGACTATAGACTAGACTATAGACTAGACTATAGACTAGACTATAGACTAGACTATAGACTAGACTATAGACTAGACTATAGACTAGACTATAGACTAGACTATAGACTAGATATAGACTAGACTATAGACTAGACTATAGACTAGACTATAGACTAGACTATAGACTAGACTATAGACTAGACTATAGACTAGACTATAGACTAGACTATAGACTAGACTATAGACTAGACTATAGACTAGACTATGACTAGACTATAGACTAGACTATAGACTAGACTATAGACTAGACTATAGACTAGACTATAGACTAGACTATAGACTAGACTATAGACTAGACTATAGACTAGACTATAGACTAGACTATAGACTAGACTATAGACTAGACTATAGACTAGACTATAGACTAGACTATAGACTAGACTATAGACTAGACTATAGACTAGACTATAGACTAGACTATAGACTAGACTATAGACTAGACTATAGACTAGACTATAGACTAGACTATAGACTAGACTATAGACTAGACTATAGACTAGACTATAGACTAGACTATAGACTAGACTATAGACTAGACTATAGACTAGACTATAGACTAGACTATAGACTAGACTATAGACTAGACTATAGACTAGACTATAGACTAGACTATAGACTAGACTATAGACTAGACTATAGACTAGACTATAGACTAGACTATAGACTAGACTATAGACTAGACTATAGACTAGACTATAGACTAGACTATAGACTAGACTATAGACTAGACTATAGACTAGACTATAGACTAGACTATAGACTAGACTATAGACTAGACTATAGACTAGACTATAGACTAGACTATAGACTAGACTATAGACTAGACTATAGACTAGACTATAGACTAGACTATAGACTAGACTATAGACTAGACTATAGACTAGACTATAGACTAGACTATAGACTAGACTATAGACTAGACTATAGACTAGACTATAGACTAGACTATAGACTAGACTATAGACTAGACTATAGACTAGACTATAGACTAGACTATAGACTAGACTATAGACTAGACTATAGACTAGACTATAGACTAGACTATAGACTAGACTATAGACTAGACTATAGAATAGACTATACTCTAGTCTATAGTAGACTAGACTATAGACTAGACTATAGACTAGACTATAGACTAGACTATAGACTAGACTATAGACTAGACTATAGACTAGACTATAGACTAGACTATAGACTAGACTATAGACTAGACTATAGACCGAGACTATAGACTAGGGACTAGACTAGTAGACTATAGACTACACTATAGACTAGACTATAGACCAGACTATAGACTAGACTATAGACTAGGACTATAGACTAGACTAGACTGTAGACTAGACTATAGACTAGACTATAGACTAGACTATAGACTAGACTATAGACTAGACTATAGACTAGACTATAGACTAGGCTATAGACTAGACTATAGACTAGACTATAGACTGACTATAGACTAGACTATAGACTAGACTATAGACTAGACTATAGACTAGACTATAGACTAGACTATAGACTAGACTGTAGACTTAGACTATAGATTAGACTATAGACTAGACTATAGGCTAGACTATAGACTAGACTATAGACTAGACTATAGGCTAGATCATAGACTAGACTATAGACTAGACTATAGACTAGACTTTAGACTAGACTATAGGACTAGACTATAGACTAGACTATAGACTAGACTATAGACTAGACTATAGACTAGACTATAGACTAGACTATAGATTAGACTATAGACTAGACTATGGACTAGACTATAGACTAGACTAGACTAGACTATAGACTAGACTATAGACTAGACTATAGACTAGACTATAGACTAGACTATAGACTAGACTATAGACTAGACTATAGACTAGACTATAGACTAGACTATAGACTAGACTATAGACTAGACTAGACTAGACTATAGACTAGACTATAGACTAGACTATAGACTAGACTATAGACTAGACTATAGACTAGACTATAGACTAGACTATAGACTAGACTATAGACTAGACTATAGACTAGACTATAGACTAGACTATAGACTAGACTATAGACTAGACTATAGTAGACTAGACTATAGACTAGTCTATAGACTAGACTATAGACGAGACTATAGACTAGTCTATAGACTAGACTATAGACTAGACTATAGACTAGTCTATAGACTAGACTATAGACTAGTCTATAGACTAGACTATAGACTAGTCTATAGACTAGACTATAGACTAGTCTATAGACTAGACTATAGACTAGACTATAGACTAGACTATAGACTAGACTATAGAGTAGACTATAGACTAGACTATAGACTAGACTATAGACTAGACTATAGACTAGACTATAGACTAGACTATAGACTAGACTATAGACTAGACTATAGACTAGACTATAGACTAGACTATAGACTAGACTATAGACTAGACTATAGACTAGACTATAGACTAGACTATAGACTAGACTATAGACTAGACTATAGACTAGACTATAGACTAGACTATAGACTAGACTATAGAGTAGACTAGACTATAGACTAGACTATAGACTAGACTATAGACTAGACTATAGACTAGACTATAGACTAGACTATAGAGTAGACTATAGACTAGACTATAGACTAGACTATAGACTAGACTATAGACTAGACTATAGACTAGACTATAGACTAGACTAGACTATAGACTAGACTATAGACTAGACTATAGACTAGACTATAGACTAGACTATAGACTAGACTAGACTATAGACTAGACTATAGACTAGACTATAGACTAGACTATAGACTAGACTAGACTATAGACTAGACTATAGACTAGACTATAGACTAGACTATAGACTAGACTATAGACTAGACTATAGCCTAGACTATAGACTAGACTATAGACTAGACTATAGACTAGACTATAGACTAGACTATAGACTAGACTATAGACTAGACTATAGACTAGACTATAGACTAGACTATAGACTAGACTATAGACTAGACTATAGACTAGACTATAGACTAGACTATAGACTAGACTATAGACTAGACTATAGACTAGACTATAGACTAGACTATAGACTAGACTATAGACTAGACTATAGACTAGACTATAGACTAGACTAGACTATAGACTAGACTATAGACTAGACTATAGACTAGACTATAGACTAGACTATAGACTAGACTATAGACTAGACTATAGACTAGACTATAGACTAGACTATAGACTAGACTATAGACTAGACTATAGACTAGACTATAGACTAGACTATAGACTAGACTATAGACTAGACTATAGACTAGACTATAGACTAGACTATAGACTAGACTATAGACTAGACTATAGACTAGACTATAGACTAGACTATAGACTAGACTATAGACTAGACTAGACTATAGACTAGACTATAGACTAGACTATAGACTAGACTATAGACTAGACTATAGACTAGACTATAGAAGACTATAGACTAGACTATAGACTAGACTATAGACTAGACTATAGACTAGACTATAGACTAGACTATAGACTAGACTATAGACTAGACTATAGACTAGATATAGACTAGACTATAGACTAGACTATAGACTAGACTATAGACTAGACTATAGACTAGACTATAGACTAGACTATAGACTAGACTATAGACTAGACTATAGACTAGACTATAGACTAGACTATAGACTAGACTATAGACTAGACTATAGACTAGACTATAGACTAGACTATAGACTATACTAGACTATAGACTATACTAGACTATAGACTATACTAGACTATAGACTAGACTAGGACTATAGACTAGACTATAGACTAGACTATAGACTAGACTATAGACTAGACTATAGACTAGACTATAGACTAGACTATAGACTAGGACTATAGACTAAACTATAGACTAGAATATAGACTAGACTATAGACTAAACTATAGACTAGAATATAGACTAGACTATAGACTAGACTATGGACTAGACTATAGACTAGACTATAGACTAGACTATAGACTAGACTATAGACTAGACTATAGACTAGACTATAGACTAGACTATAGACTAGACTATAGACTAGACTATAGACTAGACTATAGACTAGACTATAGACTATAGACTAGACTATAGACTAGATTATAGACTAGACTATAGACTAGACTATAGACTAGACTATAGACTAGACTATAGACTAGACTATGGGCTAGACTATAGACTAGACTATAGACTAGACTATAGACTAGACTATGGGCTAGACTATAGACTAGACTATAGACTAGACTATGGGCTAGACTATAGACTAGAATATAGACTAGACTATAGACTAGACTATGGACTAGACTATAGACTAGACTATAGACTAGACTATAGACTAGACTATAGACTAGACTATAGACTAGACTATAGACTAGACTATAGACTAGACTATAGACTAGACTATAGACTAGACTATAGACTAGACTATAGACTAGACTATAGACTAGACTATAGACTAGACTATAGACTAGATTATAGACTAGACTATAGACTAGACTATAGACTAGACTATAGACTAGACTATAGACTAGACTATGGGCTAGACTATAGACTAGACTATAGACTAGACTATAGACTAGACTATGGGCTAGACTATAGACTAGACTATAGACTAGACTATGGGCTAGACTATAGACTAGACTATAGACTAGACTATAGACTAGACTATAGACTAGACTATAGACTAGACTATAGACTAGACTATAGACTACACTATAGACTAGACTATAGACTAGACTATATACTAGACTACAGATTAGGCAATGGATCAAAGTAGAGACTATAGACTAAACTATTGACTAGACTATAGACTTGACAGTAAATCAGACTATTGATTAAACTATTGATTAGACTATAGACTATACTGCAGAGTAGACAATAGACTAGACCATAGACTAGAGACCTAACTATAGACCAGACTACAGTCTAGTCTATAGTGTAGTCTGGTCTGGTCGACTAGACTATCTTTATGTTAGAAGTGTCATTAGATTTTTATGTAAACACAGTTCAAAATAGGTATTCAATATCTGCCAAATATTGCTTCAGAAATGGTGAAGGTGTTTATTAAATATCTTGTAGAGAAACTTTGTAGCTTTTCTTTGCTATTTTTTTATATGTTTTTATAGTCCCATTTTATAAAATTATTATAAATTGTATATCTTGAGAGCTGAGTCTTCAATTCTGTCCTGAAAACATTGCATTTTATAATTTAAAAATCCAAAGCTTATTTCGTTTTCATACAGATCCTATCCTCCGCTCTTGTGTTAGGTCTTGAATAAATGGAGATTGCTTTGTCTCAATTCTCCCTTTTTGCTAAATTAATTTTTTTCCGTATATATATTTTTAATTTTTGTAATTTGGTGATTTTAATGATAACAACGTTATTAGAGGATACTCTTGAATCAAATAAATAATCTAAGAACTAACACACGGCCAGACGGACATTGTTAAAGCAACCTTCAGAACTATAAAGTTGTGCTTTTATATGTTTTGGTAAAGGGTATAATAGAATCGAATGCATATTACATTTTTACTTGTTAATTTTCATGTTTTGGTTTATTAAGATAATTTAAAAGCTCTGTGAAGAGCTTTATTTTTTTCAGTTTTTCAATACTTTGATTTTTTCTAAATTAAACAAATTACATAAGTTCTTAAGTGATATTTTAATTTGTAAATATTATTTTCATATTTTCAATAATTCCCCAAAAGAAATATACATTTTTTATTATTGTCATCCATACCAACGATCACTTTCGTCGTTCAATTATTTCACATTACAAAAGCTCCTGTAAATACAATCACTACTCATAGCACTGTGTAATTAAATGAAAGCTTTTATATTATTATAAAGCTTTAAAGCTGCACAGTATATGTAACCTAAATTATAAAATATGGTTAATTTTAAATAATTTCTTAATAAATAAACTTATTTTCTTTGTCAAAATTTCTTTTTAATTTATGTTTATGAATTGTACACTAACAAAAACAAAAAAATAAAAAATACACACAAAAATCACAGCGCCAAATAGCTATCGTCCCGAGAGGGTTTCGCTATCGAAAAAGAATTCACCGCGTTACTCATTTGGTAGACGTACAAAAATAAACTTCGATAAGGGAACACCAGGTAAACTAAAAACAAATTAATTTAACTTCAACATAATAATTATTTAGCTGTTTTTGTTAATTAAATGTTGGGCACCAAAGCTTTTTAGTCGTTTACTTAATTACTTGTGTAGTATATACAAAGAAAAGCTTAGCTTAGCTTTAAGCTTGAAGGCTTTTTATGTTTTAATTAGTGCAAACATAAGCTTATTTTTAATTTATTATTTTGTTTTAATAATTTTTCATTTAGCACCTGGATCATATAGTCCGGAAAAAGCTAAATTACACTCAACACCAGCTTTTACCATGTCGGGCAAAAACTCGCATGATGTAGTGGATTGTACACCTGGTGAGTAGATTACTTATTTGAAAGCTCCGTAATTTTAGAGAATAGGGAACGAAACTTTAACTAGTTTAAAGCTTTTAAAGTTTTGTTTGTGTGAAAGCTTTAAAACATTCATTTGTCGTAAAAAGCTTTCTGTAATTCGTCTAGCTAGTTTTGTAATTATTTGTTGTAAATAACCAATTAAAAAATCTTACAGCTCCAGGTGCATATGAACCGGAAAAATGCCACTTAGACAAGACTATAGCCTACACCATATCAGGTCGCCATACAATACACAAAACCAGTGATACACCCGCTCCGGGAGCATATGCCCCCGAAAAATGTCGCTTAGATCATGCACCGGCTTTTAGCATTAAGGGTAAATATAATGTACAAAAAGTCGATGAAACACCAGCTCCCGGAGCTTATGCTCCCGAAAAAGCTAAGCTAGATCATACACCGGCATTTACCATGAGCGGACGCCATGAGGTGCACAAAGCTAGTGAAACACCAGCACCTGGTGCTTATTGCCCAGAAAAAGTAAGACTAGATCATACACCCGCCTATACGATGGCTGGTAAGCATCAGAGTAAAGTTAAAAATGAGACACCAGCACCTGGCGCCTATGCTCCAGAAAAATGTAGATTAGATCATACACCTGCTTATTCCATGACAAGCCGTCATGATGTGCAAAAGCCTAGTGAAACACCAGCACCCGGTGCCTATAGTCCGGAAAAGGTAAGACTCGATCATACGGTTGCCTATACAATGGCTGGCAAACATGAGCAAAAAATTACCAGTGATACACCAGCTCCTGGAGCTTATGCCCCGGAAAAATGTAAATTAGATAACACACCTGCTTATTCTTTTGCTGGCCGCCATGATCTTCAAAAGCCAAGTGAAACACCAGCTCCCGGTGCCTATTGCCCGGAAAAGGTACGTTTAGATCATACTCCGGCCTATAGTATGGCCGGTAAACATGATGCCAAAATTACAAATGATACACCAGCACCAGGTGCTTATGCCCCGGAAAAGTGTAAGTTAAATGGTACACCTGCCTATTCAATGGGTGGTCGCCATGATTTACAGAAACCTAGTGAAACGCCAGCTCCCGGTGCCTACTGCCCGGAAAAGGTACGTTTAGATCATACCCCAGCCTATAGCATGGGAGGCAGACATGATCCTAAGTATAATAATGAAACACCAGCTCCTGGAGATTACGCCCCCGAAAAGTGTAGACTAGATGGTACGCCTGCCTACTCAATGGGCGGCCGTCATAATTTACAAAAACCTAGTGATACTCCGGCACCAGGTGCCTATGCTCCTGAGAAGTGCAAATTGGATGGTACACCTGCTTATACAATGGCAGGCAAACATGATCCCAAGATCAATAATGAAACCCCAGCTCCAGGAGCTTATGCTCCTGAAAAATGCAGATTAGATGGCACTCCTGCTTACTCAATGGCTGGTCGCCACAATTTACAGAAACCCAGTGATACTCCAGCCCCTGGTGCCTATGCTCCTGAGAAATGCAGATTGGATGGCACCCCCGCTTATACAATGGGAGGCAAACATGATCCTAAGATCTCAAATGACACACCAGCTCCTGGCGCCTATGCTCCCGAAAAGTGTAGATTAGACGGCACTCCTGCTTACTCTCTAGCTGGTCGCCATAACCAGCAAAAACCCAGTGATACTCCAGCTCCCGGTGCCTATGCTCCTGAAAAGTGCAGATTGGATGGCACTCCTGCTTATACTATGGCTGGTAAACATGATGTCAAAAATAAAAATGATACTCCCGCTCCTGGAGCTTATGCCCCCGAAAAGTGTAGACTGGATAATACTCCCGCCTATACAATGGCTGGCAAGCATGATCCTAAAATACAAAACAATACTCCTGCTCCGGGTGATTACGCTCCCGAAAAGTGCAGACTAGATAACACTCCTGCTTTTAGCATTAAAGGGCGCCATAATTTGGAAAAACCCAGTGATACTCCCGCCCCAGGAGCTTATGCTCCGGAAAAAACATCGTTTAGATCATACACCCGCCTACACCATGGCCGGCAAACATCAGCCCAAAGTTAATAACGAGACACCAGCCCCTGGAGATTATGCTCCTGAAAAATCCAATTTAGATCATACGCCCGCTTTTACCATTGCTGGACGTCATAATTTAACAAAACCCAGTGATACTCCCGCTCCAGGAGCTTATGCCCCCGAAAAACATCGTTTGGACCACACACCTGCCTTTACCATGGCCGGTAAACATCAGCCCAAAGTAAGCAATGATACTCCTGCTCCTGGTGATTATGCTCCAGAAAAATGTAATTTGGATCATACTCCTGCCTACACCATTACCGGACGTCATGAGTTGAAAAAACCCAACGATACTCCTGCTCCCGGGGCCTATGCCCCCGAAAAACATCGTTTAGATCACACCCCAGCCTTCACTATAGCCGGTAAACATCAATCTAAAGTAAACAGTGAAACACCAGCACCCGGCGATTATGCTCCCGAAAAACATCGTTTAGATCATACACCAGCCTATACATTTGCCGGCAAACATGATCCCAAGATTGTAAGTGAAACCCCGGCACCCGGAGCTTATTCCCCCGAAAAAGTACGTTTAGATCATACGCCCGCCTTTACAATTGTCGGTCGCAAAGTAGATAGATTTATAAGTGAATCACCAGCACCGGGTGCTTACAGTCCCGAAAAGGTTAGACTTGATCATATACCAGCCTATACTATGACAGGACGCAATACAGTTCATCATGTGCAAAATACACCAGCACCTGGTGATTATAAACCCGAAATGTGCGATATTAAAGGACCTGCCACACCAGCTTTTACTTTTGGTTTAAAATTAAAACAGGAACATGTCAGTGATACACCTGGTAAGTTAATCACAAGTGGATAAAGAAAAGGAGAAAGTTTAAGGGGCCGAAACAAAGCATTCGTTAACGTAGAAACTTTAAATTTTACACGATCATGAATGCGATGATTCAAGTCCCGTTTGTAAGTAGGTTTAGGAAGGAATTGTATATCTTAAAAGTCTTGTTAGAAAATATAATCTATCTCTTGTATATAATAAGCACTCTCTTAAAAACTCTCTATACACTTCAGCACCCACTGCCTATGAACCAGAAAAGCACTCTCTTGAACATAAAATATCGTATACCTTTGGCACTAAAACGGAAACCAAAACGGTGACCGATTCACCAGGTAGGCTTTAAGCAAATAATATAACTCTTAACTTTTGTATTGCAAACCCTTAATGATAAAAATTTGAATTTATTAACGGTTTCCGAAATGACAAATTCAAAATTTGTTTATGAATCTGATATCTTAACAATATCTTGCTATATTTTCTTTGCATGTTTAGCTCCTGGTCATTATCATCCAGAAAACTATAAGCCCGATCATTCGCCATCTTATACGTTTGGTGTTAAGACCACAGCAATGCCAGGTAGGTTATGAGCTTTTAAAATAAATTGTCTAAGCATGTTAACGTTAACGTTACCATTATCGTTAGACGTTTTCTGTTTTATTTTATCACTTATCATTTGTATATATTTTTATTTATTTCCCTATTTAATTTATTTGTTCATTATTTTGCGTGTTTTTGTATGTATTGTGTTTTTTGTTGATGTATATTTTGATGTTATGAACCATATACATACAAACATATAAATAGCTTTGCCTCGGGGCAGATATGTTGAAGATCGCATATTGCAAAGACGTGAGAGACGTTTAGCAAGTCCGGGTAAGCATTTCATTTTCAAAAGTAGCCTTTATAGTTACTAATTATAACATACTTCAATTGTTAAATACTAACTTTGGGTTTAATACAAGAGTTCTAATTTGGTTTTGGGAAAGTTGGTGGAAAATCAGTATAACTACTTGACTTAATATCGTATCACTTTTTAATAAAAACTTTACAATACCGATAAGTTTTCCAAAGATAATTTTTCTATTCAAAAATTGTCCAAAGAATGTTACCATATCGAAATGTTTTCGAAAGACAGTTATCAATATCGAAAAGTTGTTTAATGAAACTTTTTTATATTTTCCAAAAAGTTTTCAATTTCGAAAAGCTTTCCAAAATATTGAAAAGTTTTCTTAAGAAAGTTTTCTAAAGAAAGTTTTAAATAACATAAAGTTTTATATAGAAACATTTCAGTAAAGAAAAGTTATCTAAAGAAACTTTTAAAAGTAAAAAAGCTTTCTAAAGAAGCTTTTCAATTTTGAAAAGTTTTCCAAGGAAACTATTCAGTATAGAAAAATGGAAATGGTTTCTAAAAAAAAAACTTTCTTGAGGAAACTTTTCAATGCGTATATAATATCTAAAGGATGTTCTCAGTTTCGAAAAGTTTTCCAAAGTAATTTTTCAATGTCCTTTCATAATATAGACATTCATTCTCGATTCTCTGATCGACATATAAACATCTTTTGAACTGGTTTAAGTAATGGAACTCATGGAGCAGTTAATAGCAAACCAGTCTCTACCGGACAAGATCACCAAGGGATAGAATATTGGATAAAGTTTTCCAAAGTTGTTCTTCTATCTCATAAACTGAACTAGAACTGAACTAGACCTGAACTAGAACTGAACCAGAACTGAACTAGAACTGAACTAGAACTGAACTAGAGCTGAACTAGAACTGAACTAGAACTGAACTAGAACTGAACTAGAACTGAACTAGAACTGAACTAGAACTGAACTAGAACTGAACTAGAACTGAACTAGAACTGAACTAGAACTGAACTAGAACTGAACTAGAACTGACTAGAACTGAACTAGAACTGAACTAGAACTGAACTAGAACTGAACTAGAACTGAACTAGAACTGAACTAGAACTGAACTAGAACTGAACTAGAACTGAACTAGAACTGAACTAGAACTGAACTAGAACTGAACTAGAACTGAACTAGAACTGAACTAGAACTGAACTAGAACTGAACTAGAACTGAACTAGAACTGAACTAGAACTGAACTAGAACTGAACTAGAACTGAACTAGAACTGAACTAGAACTGAACTAGAACTGAACTAGAACTGAACTAGAACTGAACTAGAACTGAACTAGAACTGAACTAGAACTGAACTAGAACTGAACTAGAACTGAACTAGAACTGAACTAGAACTGAACTAGAACTGAACTAGAACTGAACTAGAACTGAACTAGAACTGAACTAGAACTGAACTAGAACTGAACTAGAACTGAACTAGAACTGAACTAGAACTGAACTAGAACTGAACTAGAACTGAACTAGAACTGAACTAGAACTGAACTAGAACTGAACTAGAACTGAACTAGAACTGAACTAGAACTGAACTAGAACTGAACTAGAAACTGAACTAGAACTGAACTAGAACTGAACTAGAACTGAACTAGAACTGAACTAGAAACTGAACTAGAACTGAACTAGAACTGAACTAGAACTGAACTAGAACTGAACTAGACTGAACTAGAACTGATCTAGAACTGAACTAGAACTGAACTAGAACTGAACTAGAACTGAACTAGAACTGAACTAGAACTGAACTAGAACTGATCTAGAACTGAACTAAAACTGAACTAGAACTAAACTAGAACTGAAATAGAACTGAACTAGAACTGAACTAGAACTGAACTAGAACTGAACTAGAACTGAACTCGAACTGAACTAGAACTGAACTAGAACTGAACTAGAACTGAACTAGAACTGAACTAGAACTGAACTAGAACTGAACTAGAACTGAACTAGAACTGAACTAGAACTGAACTAGAACTGAACTAGAACTGATCTAGAACTGAACTGAACTAGAACTGAACTAGAACTGAACTAGAACTGAACTAGAACTGAACTAGAACTGAACTAGAACTGAACTAGAACTGAACTAGAACTGAACTAGAACTGATCTAGAACTGAACTAGAACTGAACTAGAACTAAACTAGAACTGAACTAGAACTGAACTAAAACTAAGCGAACTAGAACTGAACTAGAACTGAACTAAAACTAAGCGAACTAGAACTGAACTAGAACTGAACTAGAACTGAACTAGAACTGAACTAGAACTGAACTAGAACTGAACTAGAACTGAACTAGAACTGAACTAGAACTGAACTAGAACTGAACTAGAACTGAACTAGAACTGAACTAGAACTGAACTAGAACTGAACTAGAACTGAACTAGAACTGAACTAGAACTGAACTAGAACTGAACTAGAACTGAACTAGAACTGAACTAGAACTGAACTAAAACTGAACTAGAACTGAACTGGAACTGAAGTAGAACTGAATCAGAACTGAACTATTTATTTATTAGGGATCCTAAGGTGAAAGGAAATTCGAAATTATTTGAATAATCTTTAATGGTCAGTAACACAGGCTGACAAGAATTTGAAAGATTACATTAGTAAGGAATAGGTGAAAATAGTGAAAGAGTTATAATCTTATACCATAACCTCTAAGTACCATAAAGTTTAACATTTTCATTATAAATACTACTAAAATGAACTTGTTTTGTTAAAAGTTAATCAATGTATTATACAAAATTTTAATTAACACATGGTTTCAGGTAAATATTCTTAATTTTTTAAATTATTTGTGTTTAAGTTTAACTATTTCCTAACGCTATACAGCTTAAGCTAATTAATATTAATTATAACAAAATTTGGTTAACTAAATTTTTTAAAATCAATTACTTTATTTTAATTTTTGTTTCTTTTCACCACTAATTCAATATTCAACAACAAAAAAATACATTTGAAATCTAAATTTCACCACTCTGTAGTACGTAATGTTGTAATACTAGAAAATGGCACCTTGCAACAGCAACAACATGAACATGAACAACAACAGCAAAGCACTCATACTACAACAACAACCACAGTAACCGAGATGCACACGATTAAAGGACAACCGCAAACAAAATTCACCAGTAATCAACCGAATGACAATACAGTGACCACCACCACAG
Source organism: Lucilia sericata (assembly GCF_015586225.1). Classification (NCBI taxonomy): domain Eukaryota; kingdom Metazoa; phylum Arthropoda; class Insecta; order Diptera; family Calliphoridae; genus Lucilia; species Lucilia sericata. The sequence continues at coordinate 256,666 of NW_023994483.1, forward strand.
TTAAAAAACAAACACTTGTAAATGGCAAAAATCCAGTAGATAATACTACCAACATTAGCAAACTAGACAATAAATTGGCTAAGCTTAATATGAATAACACTTTAGTAGGCACAACCGGTTCCAATACTCAGGTAACCCAAAAGATTGATCAGATCAATGGCTTAAATGGTGAAACTGGTCAAGTTGTTACCACCACCATGCATACCACCACAAATGGCTATAAGGAAGATGGTAATAAGAAAATACTAGCCAAGGGTAGTGCCGATGTTAAGCAGACCAATGCTGCTTCGGGTTCTAGTAACACGATGGTAACTGCCGATGGCAGCACAGTGACAACTGTAAAATCGGCCAAAAGTTCAAGTGTCAAATATGCCGTAGAGGCCAGTACAATACAAGAAGAAATTATCAGGTAAAAAAAAACGAAAATAAAAGTTCAAGGTCGAAAAAGCATACACTAACCCTAACATGGCCCCAAACATAAATATAACCCCATATTTCATTAGGTTTTAAAATTATATTAAAGCGAAATTTTATTTCAAAATTAATTTTTCAAACAACTTCCTCTAACAGCTCCTAATGTCTATAAAATTCCCACTGTTTTGGGTATCAGCAAAGAGGGTACCATAAGATCAGCTCCTGCCTTCTCTATGGCTGGTCGTGAAAAATCTCGTCCTCTACCAAGTCTTCTCTTTCCCGGTCCAGGTTTTTATGATGCCGAATATACCGCCATTAAACGTAAACCACCCATGTATTCTATGGGTGGCAAACATAAAATACCCAGTGATGATCATATGAAACCTGGTCCCGGTGCTCATTGTCCAGAAAAGGTTTGTTA
>NW_023994483.1:267500-316859 GCF_015586225.1 Lucilia sericata
ATTTAACGAAAATTTTCTATAAATGAAAATCTTCTATAAAAAGAAAATTTAACGAAAATTTCCTATAAAAATTTCCTAACAAAATTTAGCGAAAATTTTTTATAAAAAGAAAATTCAGCGAAAATATTCTATAAAAGAAAATTTTCTATATAGGAAAATTTTCTATATAAGGAAAATTTATCGAAAATTTTCTATAAAAAGAAAATTGAACGAAAATTTTCCATAAAAAGAAAATTGAACGAAAATTTTCTATACATATAAGGAAATTTATCGAAAATTTTCTATATAAGGAAATTTATCGAAAATTTTCTATATAAGGAAAATTTATCGAAAATTTTCTATATAAGGAAAATTTATCGAAAATTTTCTATATAAGGAAAATTTTCTATATAAGGAAAATTTATCGAAAATTTTCTATATAAGGAAAATTTATCGAAAATTTTCTATATAAGGAAAATTTATCGAAAATTTTCTATATAAGGAAAATTTATCGAAAATTTTCTATATAAAGAAAATTTTTCGAAAATTTTCTATATAAGGAAAATTTATCGAAAATTTTCTATATAAGGAAAATTTATCGAAAATTTTCTATTAAAAGAAAATTTATCGAAAATTTTCTATAAAAAGGAAATTTATCTATAAAAAGAAAATTTATCGAAAATTTTCTATAAAAAGAAAATTTATCGAAAATTTTCTATAAAAAGAAAATTTATCGAAAATTTTCTATAAAAAGAAAATTTATCGAAAATTTTCTATAAAAAGAAAATTTATCGAAAATTTTCTATAAAAAGAAAATTTATCGAAAATTTTCTATAAAAAGAAAATTTATCGAAAATTTTCTATAAAAAGAAAATTTATCGAAAATTTTCTATAAAAAGAAAATTTATCGAAAATTTTCTATAAAAAGAAAATTTATCGAAAATTTTCTATAAAAGGAAAATTTATCGAAAATTTTCTATAAAAAGAAAATTTATCGAAAATTTTCTATAAAAAGAAAATTTATCGAAAATTTTCTATTAAAAGAAAATTTATCGAAAACTTCATCTAAAAAGGAAATTTAACAAAAATTTCTTCTAAAAGAAAATTTATCGAACATTTTACCAATTGAGAATAAATCGAAAATAAAATTTATCGAATAATTTCCATAAATCCAGTGTCTTAGAAGAAGAATGTCAACCTGAAACCCGTCAAACTAATATACAACGTAAGCGCTCCGACATGGATTGGACTCAGTACCATGATTTACCTGTCATTTATAGTTGGTTACAGAAATTAACCTCAAAACATCGCCGTTTAGTCAAACCCTATGTTATAGGTCGTTCTTATGAAAAACGTCCCATTAAGGCCATAAAAATTTCCGCTAAACCGGGTAATAAAGCCATTTTCGTAGAGTCCAATATACATGCCATCGAGTGGATTTCATCGGCCACCACTACCTGTTTCTTTGAGAATTTATTGAATTCTGAAGATCCCAATATGAAGAACTTATTAGAAAATTATGATTGGATATTTGTTCCCGTTTTGAATCCTGATGGTTTTGAGTACTCACACAATGTTGAGAGATTATGGCGTAAGAATCGTAGACCAACGGGTTTCCATAATGCCTCAGGTCCTTGTTATGGTATAGATATGAATCGTAATTTTGGCTATGGATGGGGAAGTAAGAGTGTAAATAAGTGTGATCTTAAGGAAAAGTAAAATATATATTTGAATTTTACAGTTAGTGGTTATAATTTTGATGTCCCCTGCGATCATTGGTATGGTGGTGCTAAACCCGACTCTGAGCCCGAAGTTCAGGCCTTAGAACGGTTTGTTAATAGCTTCGAAGATGGTTATATACGCATGTATTTAGCTTTTCATTCCTTTGGCAATTATGTGCTGTTACCTTATGGTCATACTAATACCGAATTTCCTCCCAATTATGATCAAATGATGCGTATAGCTAATGCTTTTGCTGATGCGGCTCGTGTGAAATATGGTACCGATTTCAAAAGTGGTGCTAGTGGTTTATTGAACTGTAAGTTGGAAATTTATTTTTCTTAATTTCAGTTTGAAATATTTGTTTTTCTTTTTATTAAGATCCTGTTTCTGGTTCTGCCAAGGATTGGGCTTATGGTGTTAAGAAAATACCTTTTACGGCTACTATTGAATTAAGAGATCGTGGTCAATATGGTTTCTTTTTGCCACCTTCTCAAATTAGAGAGGTCTGTGAGGAGGGTAACAGATGGTTTGGTGGCCATGGTGGATAAAGCTCAGAAAGAGGGATTATTTGATTAGAATCATCAAATAAGAAATAATGTCAAATAAAAATTTTAAACAAATATTGTTCAGATTTATTTAGTAAATATTTATGTATGTTAATGATTTATAAAATGTGTTGAGAGTCTTTTTATCTTTTTCGTTTACAGTAAAGCTGGTGGCATAAAGTACACATTTAACAAATGGTCTAAAGTGAGATCCCAATATATATATATATGTATATTAGATACTAAACATTATATAATTGTTTACTAAGTTCGAGATGGTATGGCCAATAACACAAACATAGATTTCAAACAAACTTTTCACAAATTGAATTGTAAAGTTTGTTTGCTTTCTAAGAAATCTACAGTTTAATATATTTCTGGGGAAATACCACTTTATACTAGCTATACCCTGTGTGCTTTGCTACCCTAGAAATAAGATACATAAATGAAAACCCACTTTACAATTTTGAAGATTCTAGCTCTAAGAGCACTGTTGTGGGAAGGGTATTATGCGTTTGTGCTGATGTTTGTAACACCCAAAAATACCCACCTTAAAGTATATCAATCGGCTTAGCATCACTTTCTGAGTCGAATTAGCTATGTCCGTCCGCCTGTGTGTTCATGTAAACCTTTAGCACACCCTACAGGTCGCAATTTTCAAGATAATTAGACGATATTGCACATACTCTTCTTTTGACCCAAGGACGAAGCCCATTGGAAATAGTTAAAATCGGTCCATTATTTCATATAGGCCCCATACAATGGGAGGTGCCACACCCACTGTAACTTGAAGACCCTAGGTTCGAAGTAACCTAAGTAAGTTCCTTTCAGGCAAGTTCCTTTCAGACAAAAGACACTGTAAAATTTTCCCTAAAATCGGTCCATTCATTTTCGAATCATCACAATAGTTTCTCTAGTTTTTGTCGGAATATAAACTTTCAGTCCAAAATCGAATTTTTCAAAGATTTACATTTGTTGACGCTAAACAGAAATTGGATGTTTAGGTTTTCAAAAAAAAAAAAAATCAAAATTTGTTGGAAAATAAAGGTGCTCACCGATTTTCAGACTATTGACTCAGCTTTTCAGAATCTTAGTTTTCAATTATGCCGGAAAGGAGCCTATTAACTTTTTACTCTAACATATAAATTGAAAAACGAATTGTTTGTTATAGAATCATTATTGGTAGAAAATAGAGATTTCCACCGATTTTCAAAATCATGGCTCAGATTTTCAGTTTAAGCACTCTTTTGTATGAATCGAAATCACGAACCCCTGACCGATAGACAAAAAATTTGATAGTAAACTAGAAATTTCCGAACTTTTACCGAAATCTCTTCATTTTATATTATGTTTCATCACACTCTTCAGATGCCTCGTAGCATTCCTTAGTATTTTGAAAAGAGGATGCTCGTATTTGTTGTTGTAACTGTTCAACTGTTACCGATATTTCCTTTCTGAGGAGAAAACTTTCGGTTGATAAAGCAGACGCTGAGTTGATAATATTAGGTCGGCTGAGACTCCAATTGTCTTTGGATATATCTATATAAAGAGGGTCATCTGTGAGAACTTGGTTCAATTATGAATCGAACTTTTTGGAACTCGAGAGAGTAAGTGATTTTGAATAAAAAAAAGATTTTTAATAGAAATAATAGTTGGTTGATGATCACTTAAGGTCTTGGACTTAATTTTAACTGCCGACATCGCTTATCGATATCTAGTAATGGGAAAAGTCGCTACAATCTTCAAACCTTTTAAGACATTTCGTAAAGGCAAGGAATTCCGCTGGGAAAATCATGTTGTGATCTGGGAGACGGTAGTAGATCTCGAGTTTTAAGTTCGCAATATATATACCTAGGTCCGAAAAAAAAGTGGAATTATGAAAAAAGTATATCGAGCACTTCATTCAAAGTTGTGAACTAATTTCTAATAATGGTATTTACATCGAGTCCCTTTACGTCACCGCAACATTCTAATGAAATATATAAATCTAATTAAACTTAATAATGCCATCTGTTATAAATGCTAAATACCATCTGAGATATTAAAATTTAGATACATATGTTCGTAAATTTAGAAATAAAGAACATATCACACGATGAAAATCGTAAAGCAATTAGAATATAAATTGATAAGAAAGTACTTTTAGAAAAAATGAGGAACACGTTTTAGAATTAATCGACTGAGATATAAAACTAAAGTATCACAACAAAAGAACTAAATAAACAAAATCTTTTTTCTCAATTGGATAAATTCATATAAAAGTATGAACTCGTAGCGTTATTAGAAACACAATTCGAACTGAAGGCAAACGTTGAAGACGAAATGAAGTTGCTATTAGTAGTTGTAGGGTTTTTGGGCCTTTTGGCGGTAAATGAAGCAAATCAATTCGCAGCACGCTATGATGACTTTAAGGTCTATCGGGTCAATGTTAAGGATGTACAACAATTTGCAGAATTTAGGAAATTGGGCAATCATTTACCGGTAAGTGGGGGGAAATTGTAATTATTAAGGTTCCAAAATAACTTAAAGAACATGTTTTTATTAATTTCTAGTTGCGCTATTTAAATGAACTTAAGGGTCCGGGACACACTTATGATGTTGTCATTGATCCCGCCAACCAACATAATTTGGAATCCCAATTACGTTTTCTGGAATTGGATTACTCTTGTGTTATAGAAGATTTACAAAGGTATGTTGAAAACTTTAAAGTTTTATGGTCTCGTTATCATGTATTTTCTTTACAGTGTCATAGAAGAAGAGTCCCAGGCCCTAACTCGCTCTATGCAACGCACCAATGTCGAAATGGATTGGACACAATATCACGATTTGCCTGTTATTTATAATTGGTTACAAAAATTAAATGCCAAAAATCCCAAATTAGTTAAATCCTATGTTATAGGTCGTTCTTATGAACAGCGACCCATTAGAGCTGTGAAAATTTCCTCAAAACCTGGTAATAAAGCCATATTCGTAGAGTCCAATATACACGCTATCGAGTGGATTTCATCGGCCACCACTACCTGTTTCTTTGAGAATTTACTCAATTCTGAAGATCCCAATATGAAGAACTTATTAGAAAACTATGATTGGATATTTGTACCCGTTTTGAATCCCGATGGTTTTGAGTACTCACACAATGTGGAGAGATTATGGCGTAAGAATCGTAGACCCACTGGTTTCTATAATGCCTCGGGAGCCTGTTATGGTATAGATATGAATCGTAATTTTGATTTCGAATGGGGAGGTAAGATATCGATTATAAGGTATTTTCTTTACATTGAAATAATTGATTTATTTTCTAGTTAATGGTTATAATTTTGATGTTCCTTGTGATCATTGGTATGGTGGTGCTAAACCCGATTCTGAGCCTGAAATTATTGCCTTGCAAAGTTTTGTTAATAGTTTTGAAGATGATTATATACGCATGTATTTAGCTATTCATTCCTTTGGCAATTATGTGCTTTTACCTTATGGTCATACCAGCATAGAATTCCCTCCTAATTATGATCAAATGATGCGTATAGCTAGCGCCTTTGCTGATGGTGCTCGTGTTAAATATGGCACCGATTTCTTAAGTGGTGCCAGTGGTTTATTAAACTGTAAGTTTAACAACAACTTTATTTCTTCAAATGTTTATCTTACATATTTCTTTTTTTATTTCCATTAGATCCAGTTTCGGGTTCTGCTAAGGATTGGGCTTATGGCGTTAAGAAAATACCCTTTACTGCCACCATTGAACTACGTGATCGCGGTCAATATGGTTTCTTTCTGCCTCCATCTCAAATTGTAGAGGTCTGTGAGGAAGTTACTGACGGTCTGGTAGCCATGATGGAAAAAGCCAAAGAAGAGGGTCTATTTGATTAGGTGCCGAAATACAATAACGACGACGAACTGTTTTAGAAGATATTAACTACATGTTTAAATAAATAAAAAAATTAAAACACACGACTGGTGGTCTTGCTTATTTTGCTAACTTTCTATCGTACGTCTACAAATCTGCTAGGTTTTTTACTAACTCTGACAATAAAATGCTTTGCAAATAAAAATATTAACCACCTCAATATAAATTAAGCACTAAAGAAAGCAAACACCAGTTATTTTTTAACCAAATTGAGTTGGCATAGGTCGGTCAACATTCTTCCAACACATGGTTAAAGAAATAAATTTTAAAACCTATTGTAAAGATTTGTTTATTTGCTATATTAAATAACTTAAAGATGTTTATTTAACAGACAAATAAATAAATTACAGGGGTAATCCCAAACATATGATACAGATTTTACAGTTTAAGATTAAAATATAATCAGTGAATAGAAACAGTTATTAAAATTTAAATCTCACACTCGTTTAAATGGCAAAACCTCAATCCCCCGAAAATCGAGGCCCTTTAAACTTAAAACCTTTAAACTAGTTCAGTTCTAGTTTAGTTCTAGTTCAGTCCTAGTTCAGTTCTAGTTCAGTTCTAGTTCAGTTCTAGTTCAGTTCTAGTTCAGTTCTAGTTCAGTTCTAGTTCAGTTCTAGTTTAGTTCTAGTTCAGTTCTAGTTCAGTTCTAGTTCAGTTCTAGTTGAGTTCTAGTTCAGTTCTAGTTCAGTTCTAGTTCAGTTCTAGTTCAGTTCTAGTTCAGTTCTAGTTCAGTTCTAGTTCAGTTCTAGTTCAGTTCTAGTTCAGTTCTAGTTCAGTACTAGTTCAGTTCTAGTTCAGTTCTAGTTCAGTTCTAGTTCAGTTCTAGTTCAGTTCTAGTTCAGTTTCTAGTTCAGTTCTAGTTCAGTTCTAGTTCTAGTTCAGTTCTAGTTCAGTTCTAGTTCGTTCTAGTTCAGTTCTAGTTCAGTTCTAGTTCAGTTCTAGTTCAGTTCTAGTTCAGTTCTAGTTCAGTTCTAGTTCAGTTCTAGTTCAGTTCTAGTTCAGTCAGTTCTAGTTCAGTTCTAGTTCAGTTCTAGTTCAGTTCTATTCAGTTAATCAGTTCTAGTTCAGTTCTAGTTCAGTTCTAGTTCAGTTCTAGTTCAGTTCTAGTTCAGTTCTAGTTCAGTTCTAGTTCAGTTCTAGTTCAGTTCTAGTTCAGTTCTAGTTCAGTTCTAGTTCAGTTCTAGTTCAGTTCTAGTTCAGTTCTAGTTCAGTTCTAGTTCAGTTCTAGTTCAGTTCTAGTTCAGTTCTAGTTCAGTTCTAGTTCAGTTCTAGTTCAGTTCTAGTTCAGTTCTAGTTCAGTTCTAGTTCAGTTCTAGTTCAGTTCTAGTTCAGTTCTAGTTCAGTTCTAGTTCAGTTCTAGTTCAGTTCTAGTTCAGTTCTAGTTCAGTTCTAGTTCAGTTCTAGTTCAGTTCTAGTTCTAGTTCTAGTTCAGTTCTAAGTTCAGTTATAGTTCAGTTCTAGTTCAGTTCTAGTTCAGTTCTAGTTCAGTTCTAGTTCAGTTCTAGTTCAGTTCTAGTTCAGTTCTAGTTCAGTTCTAGTTCAGTTCTAGTTCAGTTCTAGTTCAGTCTAGTTCAGTTCTAGTTCAGTTCTAGTTACAGTTCTAGTTCAGTTCTAGTTCAGTTCTAGTTCCAGTTCTAGTTCAGTTCTAGGTTCTAGTTCTAGTTCTGTTCTAGTTCTAGTCTAGTTCAGTTCTAGTTTAGTTCTAGTTCAGTTCTAGTTCAGTTCTAGTTCATTCTAGTTCAGTTCAGTTCTAGTTCGTTCTAGTTCAGTTCTAGTTCAGTTCTAGTGCAGTTCTAGTTCAGTTCTTTCTAGTTCTGTTCTAGTTCTGTTCTAGTTCTGTTCTAGTTCTGTTCTAGTTCGTTCACTTCTAGTTCAGTTCTAGTTCAGTTCTAGTTCAGTTCTAGTTCAGTTTAGTTCAGTTCTAGTTCAGTTCTAGTTCAGTTCTAGTTCAGTTCTAGTTCAGTTCTAGTTCAGTTCTAGTTCTGTTCTAGTTCTGTTCTAGTTCTGTTCTAGTTTCTGTTCTAGTTCTGTTTAGTTCAGTTCTAGTTCAGTTCTAGTCAGTTCTAGTTAAGTTCTAGTTCAGTTCTAGCTCAGTTCTAGTTCAGTTCTAGTTCTGTTCTAGTTCTGGTTCTAGTTCTGTTCTAGTTCTGTTCTAGTTCTGTACTAGTCTAGTTTTAGTCCAGTTCTAGTTCTGTTCTAGTTCTACTCTAGTTCTGCTATAGTTCTGCTCAAGTTCTGTTCTAGTTCTGTTCTAGTTCTGTTCTAGTTCTGTTCTAGTTCTGTTCTAGTTCTGTTCTAGTTCGTTCTAGTTCTGTTCTAGTTCTGTTCTAGTTCTGTTCTAGGTCTGTTCTAGTTCAGTTCTAGTTTATTCCTATTTCTGTTCTAGTTTGGCTCTAATTCACACTGCTTTATCGACATTAATTTGTACTAAATTCTTTATATTGGCCAACTCTGATACGGGATCTCTGTTAATTAGTGTTAAATAGTAAAAGATATGTTGTGCAGAATGTTAAATAACAACCCACTTACTAACAAGAGTCAGCAGTTAGTGTTTTAACATTTTTCTGTACTCTTAGATATGAACCTATTCAATACAAAACTTAATTAGCCAAAACACCTAAATAACTGTCTGTAATCTAAATTACTTTGAGAATACGGGCACTTGAAATTCAAAATAAATAATCAATTCTTTTTCACCAAATACCATAAAACTTGTATATAAAATAAATAAAAAAATAAGTTAAGAGTTCAAGAAATCCACTTTAAAAATTCAGTAGCTGTTTGATAATTGCGGCACTAGGTTCTTTAACGTTTTACGAGAAAAATGTTTAGAAGTGGTTATAGTAAACCACTTGTGGCTCTAGTACTTCTGGTTAATTTAACTTTAGCAGCCGTTGTTGTACCCAAGGATCAGGAAGAGCAGCCTATGCGTTATGATAACTACAAAGTTTATAAAGTAAAAATTGATAATGTTGAACAATATAATCAAGTGATGGCTCTAGAAGGTGAATTGGAGGTAGGAGAGTGAAAATTTAAAATAAAGGGAAAATAGCAATTAAATTTGTTTCTTTTCTATCCTAGCTGGATTTTTGGAATGACGTTCATAATTTTGGCGAATCGTTTGATATTATGGTTAAACCTGATTTACAGCAGAAATTTGAAGAGATTTTAGTGCAAAGTAACATTGTTTATGAAATTAAAATTCAAAATGTTCAAAGGTATGAGCAACATAAATGTATATTTGGATCATTCATGTGGTATAAGAATTTCAGTTTTAGATCAGTTCTAGTTATGTTCTAGTTTAGTTCAGTTTTAGATCAGTTCTAGTTCAGTTCTAGTTCAGTTCTAGTTCAGTTCTAGTTCTAGTTCAGTTCTATTTCAGTTCTAGTTCAGTTCTAGTTCAGTTCTAGTTCAGTTCTAATTCAGTTCTAGTCCAGTTCTAGTTCAGTTCTAGTTCAGTTCTAGTTCAGTTTCAGTTCAGTTCTAGTTCAGTTCTAGTTCAGTTCTAGTTCAGTTCTAGTTCAGTTCTAGTTTCAGTTCTATTCAGTTCTAGTTCAGTTCTAGTTCAGTTCTAGTTCAGTTCTAGTTCAGTTCTAGTTCAGTTCTAGTTCAGTTCTAGTTCAGTTCTAGTTCAGTTCTAGTTCAGTTCTAGTTCAGTTCTAGTTCAGTTCTAGTTCAGTTCTAGTTCAGTTCTAGTTCAGTTCTAGTTCAGTTCTAGTTCAGTTCTAGTTCAGTTCTAGTTCAGTTCTAGTTCAGTTCTAGTTCATTCTAGTTCAGTTCTAGTTCAGTTCTAGTTCAGTTCTAGTTCAGTTCTAGTTCAGTTCTAGTTCTTTCTGTTCTAGTTCTTCTAGTTCAGTTCTAGTTCAGTTCTAGTTCAGTTCTAGTTCAGTTATAGTTCAGTTCTAGTTCAGTTCTAGTTCAGTTCTAGTTCAGTTCTAGTTCAGTTCTAGTTCAGTTCTAGTTCAGTCTAGTTCAGTTCTAGTTCAGTTTAGTTCAGTTCTAGTTCAGTTCTAGTTCAGTTCTAGTTCAGTTCTAGTTCAGTTCTCTAGTTCAGTTCTAGTTCAGTTCTAGTTCAGTTCTAGTTCAGTTCTAGTTCAGTTCTAGTTCAGTTCTAGTTCAGTTCTAGTTCAGTTCTAGTTCAGTTCTAGTTCAGTTCTAGTTCAGTTCTAGTTCAGTTCTAGTTCAGTTCTAGTTCAGTTCTAGTTCAGTTCTAGTTCAGTTCTAGTTCAGTTCTAGTTCAGTTCTAGTTCAGTTCTAGTTCAGTTCTATTCAGTTCAGTTCAGTTCTAGTTCAGTTCTAGTTCAGTTCTAGTTCAGTTGTCTAGTCAGTTCTAGTTCAGTTCTAGTTCAGTTCTAGTTCAGTTCTAGTTCAGTCTATTCAGTTCTAGTTCAGTTCTAGTTCAGTTCTAGTTAAGTTGCCTATTTCCGTTCTTTTCAGTTCTATTTCAGTTCTATTTCAGTTCTATTTCAGTTCTATTTCAGTTCTAGTTCAGTTCTATTTCTGTTCTAGTTCTGTTCTAGTTCAGTTCTAGTTCTGTTCTAGTTCAGTTCTAGTTCAGTTATAGTTCAGTTATAGTTCAGTTCTAGTTCAGTTTCTAGTTCAGTTCTAGTTCAGTTCTAGTTCAGTTCTAGTTCAATTCTAGTTCAATTCTAGTCAGTTCTAGTTCAGTTCTAGTTCAGTTCTAATTCAGTTCTAGTTCAGTTCTAGTTCTAGTTCTAGTTTCAGTTCTAGATCAGTTCTATTCGCAAAATCCTATTGATTTCAAATATTTTTTATTTTTTCCAGTCTAATCGATAACGAACAACCAAAAACTAGATCTTCCACGGGCATGGATTGGGAAAATTTCCACACTCTCGATGAAATCTATGAATGGTTAGATATGATTGCTGAACGTTATCCCGATATTGTAACACCCTTCGATATTGGTTATTCCTATGAGGGACGTTTAATTAAAGGTATAAAAATCTCCTATAAACCGGGTAACAAGGCTGTATTCATAGAATCCAATATACATGCTAGAGAATGGATTACTTCTGCCACGATTACCTACATTATTGATGAGTTATTGGTACCACGTAATCCTGGTGTAAGAAAAATTGCCGAAAGTGTTGACTGGTGGATATACCAGTATTAAATGTTGATGGTTTGTGTACTCACATGAAGTGGTAAGTGTGTTAGTGGTACAAATAAATTTGATAAGATTTCGATAAGACTTGTTATTCTATTAAATAAGTGCTTTCAATTAAATGTTATCAATGAAAATACTTATTGAATAATTTCGATTATCATTACTTAATACTTTTTTTAGAATCGTATGTGGCGTAAATCTAGATTGCCCTCTGATCCTACCGGCAAATGTATTGGCACCGATCTGAATCGTAATTTCGATTTCTTATGGATGTGTAAGTTAGCTGATCTTTCAAAACTAAACGTTATTAAAACATTATTTTCTTTACTACTCTAGTAACTGGTGCCTCTTCGGATCCTTGTTCCGAAACCTATGCTGGTCCTTCGGCCGAATCTGACCAGGAAATCAAACAAATGTTGCAATTTATTAACAATACCATACCCGAAGATACCATTAAGATTTATATTCGTTGCACTCCTATGGCCAATACGTTTTATCACCCTGGGGCCATACTGATACCGAATTCCCTGAGCATTACGAACAAATGATGCATGTTGCCAAGGGTTATGCTGATGCTTTATATCGTAGATATAAAACCGTTTTCACTTATGGTTCAAGTGCTAACTACTTTATGTACGTTTGATTCCGTTATCATTAGCATGTTTTTTGTTCATACATTTTCACCTTCTTTCAGACAAAGTTTCGGGCTCCGGAAAGGAGTGGGCTTATGGCGTAAAAGGTATTCCTATTCCTTACACCATAGAACTGCGTGATAAGGGTGAATATGGTTTCGTTCTACCTCCAGAAATGATTCTGCCAGTAGCTAAAGAAGTTTTAGATGGTTTTGTAGGCATGATTAATGCAGCACAGGAGATTAATATTGTATAATTTAAATGGCTTAATATTATGTACTATTTTATAATAAAACGAATTTGAAAATTATTTATTTGCCCATAGTTATTCTCGACTTTCAGATGACTCATTTTGAACAGAATTCAGATAATATTTCCATGAGATCTAATTACAAAAATCTTAACAAAATTAGTCATTTGAAGTACTTCTCAATATGGAGAAGGTTTAAAAAGCCTTAGCAGTTAGAAAATTTATACATATTTCAGCTTTAGTTCAGATCTCTTACCGATTCGATTTTTGGTTCATCTTCTGCTATAGTTCCGTTCTAGTTTAGTTCAATTCTAGTTCTGTTTTAGTTCAGTTCTAGTTCAGTTCTAGTTCAGTCCTAATTCAGTTCTAATTCAGTCTACTAGTTCTAGTTCAGTTTCTAGTTCAGCTTTAGTTCTGTTCTAGTTCAGTTCTAGTTCAAGTTCTAGTTCAGTTCTAGTTTCAGTTCTAGTCAGTTCTAGTTCATTCTAGTTCAGTTCTAGTTCAGTTCTAGTTCAGTTCTAGTTCAGTTCTAGTTCAGTTCTAGTTCAGTTCTAATTCAGTTCTAGTTCAGTTCTACTGAAGTTCTAGTTCAGCTCTAGTTCAGCTTTAGTTCTGTTCAGTTCAGTTCTAGTTCATTCTAGTCAAGTTCTAGTTCAGTTCTAGTTCAGTTCTAGTTCAGTTCTAGTTCAGTTCTAGTTCAGTTCTAGTTCAGTTCTAGTTCAGTTCTAATTCAGTTCTAGTTCAGTTCTAGTTCAGTTCTAGTTCAGTTCTAGTTCAGTTCAAGTTCAGTTCTAGTTCAGTTCTAGTTCAGTTCTAGTTCAGTTCTAGTTCAGTTCTAGTTCAGTTCTAGTTCAGTTCTAGTTCAGTTCTAGTTCAGTTCTAGTTCAGTTCTAGTTCAGTTCTAGTTCAGTTTCTAGTTCAGTTCTAGTTCAGTTCTAGTTCAGTTCTAGTTCAGTTCTAGTTCAGTTCTAGTTCAGTTTTCTAGTTCAGTTCTAGTTCAGTTCTAGTTCAGTTCTAGTTCAGTTCTAGTTCAGTTCTAGTTCAGTTCTAGTTCAGTTCTAGTTCAGTTCTAGTTCAGTTCTAGTTCAGTTCTAGTTCAGTTCTAGTTCAGTTCTAGTTCAGTTCTAGTTCAGTTCTAGTTCAGTTCTAGTTCAGTTCTAGTTCAGTTCTAGTTCAGTTCTAGTTCAGTTCTAGTTCAGTTCTAGTTCAGTTCTAGTTCAGTTCTAGTTCAGTTCTAGTTCAGTTCTAGTTCAGTTCTAGTTCTAGTTCAGTTCTAGTTCAGTTCTAGTTCAGTTCTAGTTCAGTTCTAGTTCAGTTCTTGTTCTAGTTCAGTTCTAGTTCAGTTCTAGTTCAGTTCTAGTTCAGTTCTAGTTCAGTTCTAGTTCAGTTCTAGTTCAGTTTTAGTTCAGTTCTAGTTCAGTTCTAGTTCAGTTCTAGTTCAGTTCTAGTTCAGTTCTAGTTCAGTTCTAGTTCAGTTCTAGTTCAGTTCTAGTTCAGTTCTAGTTCAGTTCTAGTTCAGTTCTAGTTCAGTTCTAGTTCAGTTCTAGTTCAGTTCTAGTTCAGTTCTAGTTCAGTTCTAGTTCAGTTCTAGTTCAGTTCTAGTTCAGTTCTAGTTCAGTTCTAGTTCAGTTCTAGTTCTAAGAGATATGATAAAATCTTAAAACCCTAAATTTTTAACCATATTTTCGGTTATATTTTGAACATGCAGTTCTTTTTATAGGCCTTTCATTATTAAAATTTTTTATTTATCGATGCATTTTCTACAGAAAACTTTTAACTTATTAACGTATTAAGAATTTTCTATCGAAAATTGCACAATTATCGATATATCTATAATTTTGTTTTAGTATAGATTGTTTTCAATATTTCGCAATCAATTTACTATTTTCAAAGTTATCTTCTTGAATCAAATATTGTAAAATTTTACATTATTTATCTAACTAAAAAAAAAATTAAAATGAGGGTGCTGAAAATCTCAAACGCCTTACACTACTTGACACATATGTCATATACATATTTATTTTTTTTTTCAAAAAGTGTGAAAATATTGATAAAACCCCCCTTTAAACTAATGACGCGGTTTAACAAAGTGCTGTAGTGATATGGCCCACATGTAAATGCAACGTTTGCCACATGTGTCCTGGCTGCCTATATTAAATAGAGTCGTGCTTATCAGTGTAGCTACTCGCTCGTGCATTGTTAGTGAATTTTAAAAATAAAAAACAAAAAAACTATTTATATTTAAATTTTAAAACAAACATACAACTTTGTTTTTTTGTTCAAAAAACTACTAAAGAAATTTAATTTTTAATTATAGGTCAACATACGATATTTCAGTTAATTTGTTATAATTAAAAGTATTTATATAGGTTTCCTGTTATACATTTTAAAATCACTATCACTGAGTTTTTACTGATGTTGGAAACGCACAAAACCAATTTGAAAATTGGATTATAATCACTTTCTGGGATGTCTCTCCTTCCATACAAAAAATATATTGTATTCAAAGTTCTAATTCAAATCTAGTTCAGTTCTAGTTCGGTTCTAGTTCAGTTCTAGTTCAGTTCTAGTTCTAGTTCAGTTCTAGTTCAGTTCTAGTTCAGTTCTAGTTCAGTTCTAGTTCAGTACTAGTTCAGTTCTAGTTCAGTTCTAGTTCAGTTCTAGTTCAGTTCTAGTTCAGTTCTAGTTCAGTTCTAGTTCAGTTCTAGTTCAGTTCTAGTTCAGTTCTAGTTCAGTTCTAGTTCAGTTCTAGTTCAGTTCTAGTTCTAGTTCAGTTCTAGTTCAGTTCTAGTTCAGTTCTAGTTCAGTTCTAGTTCAGTTCTAGTTCAGTTCTAGTTCAGTTCTAGTTCAGTTCTAGTTCAGTTCTAGTTCAGTTCTAGTTTTCTAGTTTAGTTCTAGTTCAGTTCTAGTTCAGTTCTAGTTCAGTTCTAGTTCAGTTCTAGTTCAGTTCTAGTTCAGTTCTAGTTCAGTTCTAGTTCAGTTCTAGTTCAGTTCTAGTTCAGTTCTAGTTCAGTTCTAGTTCAGTTCTAGTTCAGTTCTAGTTCAGTTCTAGTTCTAGCTCAGTTCTAGTTCTAGTTCAGTTCTAGTTCAGTTCTAGTTCTAGCTCAGTTCTAGTTCTAGCTCAGTTCTAGTTCAGTTCTAGTTCAGTTCTAGTTCAGTTCTAGTTCAGTTCTAGTTCAGTTCTAGTTCAGTTCTAGTTCAGTTCTAGTTCAGTTCTAGTTCAGTTCTAGTTCAGTTCTAGTTCAGTTCTAGTTCAGTTCTAGTTCAGTTCTAGTTCAGTTCTAGTTCAGTTCTTCAGTTCTAGTTCTAGCTCAGTTCTAGTTCAGTTCTAGTTCAGTTCTAGTTCAGTTCTAGTTCAGTTCTAGTTCAGTTCTAGTTCAGTTCTAGTTCAGTTCTAGTTCAGTTCTAGTTCAGTTCTAGTTCAGTTCTAGTTCAGTTCTAGTTCAGTTCTAGTTCAGTTCTAGTTCAGTTCTAGTTCAGTTCTAGTTCAGTTCTAGTTCAGTTCTAGTTCAGTTCTAGTTCAGTTCTAGTTCAGTTCTAGTTCAGTTCTAGTTCAGTTCTAGTTCAGTTCTAGTTCAGTTCTAGTTCAGTTCTAGTTCAGTTCTAGTTCAGTTCTAGTTCAGTTCTAGTTCAGTTCTAGTTCAGTTCTAGTTCAGTTCTAGTTCAGTTCTAGTTCAGTTCTAGTTCAGTTCTAGTTCAGTTCTAGTTCAGTTCTAGCTCAGTTCTAGTTCAGTTCTAGTTCAGTTCTAGTTCAGTTCTAGTTCAGTTCTAGTTCAGTTCTAGTTCAGTTCTAGTTCAGTTCTAGTTCAGTTCTAGTTCAGTTCTAGTTCAGTTCTAGTTCAGTTCTAGTTCAGTTCTAGTTCAGTTCTAGTTCAGTTCTAGTTCAGTTCTAGTTCAGTTCTAGTTCAGTTCTAGTTCAGTTCTAGTTCAGTTCTAGTTCAGTTCTAGTTCAGTTCTAGTTCAGTTCTAGTTCAGTTCTAGTTCAGTTCTAGTTCAGTTCTAGTTCAGTTCTAGTTCAGTTCTAGTTCAGTTCTAGTTCAGTTTAGTTCAGTTCTAGTTCAGTTCTAGTTCAGTTCTAGTTCAGTTCTAGTTCAGTTCTAGTTCAGTTCTAGTTCAGTTCTAGTTAGTTCAGTTCAGTTCTAGTTCAGTTCAGTTCTAGTTCAGTTCAGTTCAGTTCTAGTTCAGTTCTAGTTCAGTTCTAGTTCTAGTTCAGTCTAGTTCAGTTCTAGTTCAGTTCTAGTTCAGTTCTAGTTCAGTTCTAGTTCAGTTCTAGTTCAGTTCTAGTTCAGTTCAGTTCAGTTCAGTTCAGTTCAGTTCAGTTCTAGTTCAGTTAGTTCAGTTCTAGTTCAGTTCTAGTTCAGTTCTAGTTCAGTTCTAGTTCAGTTCTAGTTCAGTTAGTTCAGTTCTAGTTCAGTTCAGTTCTAGTTCAGTTCTAGTTCTAGTTCAGTTCTAGTTCAGTTCTAGTTCAGTTCTAGTTCAGTTCTAGTTCAGTTCTAGTTCAGTTCTAGTTCAGTTCTAGTTCAGTTCTAGTTCAGTTCTAGTTCAGTTCTAGTTCAGTTCTAGTTCAGTTCTAGTTCAGTTCTAGTTCAGTTCTAGTTCAGTTCTAGTTCAGTTCTAGTTCAGTTCTAGTTCAGTTCTAGTTCAGTTCTAGTTCAGTTCTTTCAGTTCTAGTTCAGTTCTAGTTCAGTTCTAGTTCAGTTCCAGTTCAGTTCTAGTTTCAGTTCTAGTTCAGTTCTAGTTCAGTTCTAGTTCAGTTCTAGTTCAGTTCTAGTTCAGTTCTAGTTCAGTTCTAGTTCAGTTCTAGTTCAGTTCTAGTTCAGTTCTAGTTCAGTTCTAGTTCAGTTCTAGTTCAGTTCTAGTTCAGTTCTAGTTCTAGTTCAGTTCTAGTTCTAGTTCAGTTCTAGTTCTAGTTCAGTTCTAGTTCAGTTCTAGTTCAGTTCTAGTTCAGTTCTAGTTCAGTTCTAGTTCAGTTCTAGTTCAGTTCTAGTTCAGTTCTAGTTCAGTTCGTTCAGTTCTAGTTCAGTTCTAGTTCAGTTCTAGTTCAGTTCTAGTTCAGTTCTAGTTCAGTTCTAGTTCAGTTCTAGTTCAGTTCTAGTTCAGTTCTAGTTCAGTTCTAGTTCAGTTCTAGTTCAGTTCTAGTTCAGTTCTAGCTCAGTTCTAGTTCAGTTCTAGTTCAGTTCTAGTTCAGTTCTAGTTCAGTTCTAGTTCAGTTCTAGTTCAGTTCTAGTTCAGTTCTAGTTCAGTTCTAGTTCAGTTCAGTTCTAGTTCAGTTCTAGTTCAGTTCTAGTTCAGTTCTAGTTCAGTTCAGTAGTTCTAGTTCAGTTCTAGTTCAGTTTCTTAGTGGTCTAGTTCAGTTCTAGTTCAGTTCTAGTTCAGTTCTAGTTCAGTTCTAGTTCAGTTCTAGTCAGTTCTAGTTCAGTTCTAGTTCTAGTTCAGTTCTAGTTCTAGTTCAGTTCTAGTTCAGTTCTAGTTCAGTTCTAGTTCAGTTCTAGTTCAGTTCTAGTTCAGTTCTAGTTCAGTTCTAGTTCAGTTCTAGTACAGTTCTAGTTCAGTTCTAATTCAGTTCTAATTCAGTTCTAGTTGAGTTCTAATTCTAGTTCAGTTCTACTTCAGTTTCTAGGTCAGTTCTAAATCAGTTACACATCAACAAAATTTCCTAAAATTAAACATTTTATTCAAATGGAATTTCTATGTTATTTAAAGCAATTTATTAAACCAAAATAAAATTAGATTAATTCGGATTAAACGATAAGTTTGTCTGGTCAAATGCATTATATTTTGATTTTGAAAAGCTCAGATTAAATACATATTTTTTTATCGAAAGTGAAGAATTAGGAAATGAATAAGCTAATTTCCATATTATTAAAATTTCGGTAATACAATTTCATTTTGTATTTAAATGCTCTGATCAGATTATTTTTAATTAAAAAATCATTATAATTTTGTAAATGACATTTTCACCTAAAAAGTATTTACTTTTAGAGCAAAATGTACAATTATTAAACACATTTTTTAGGTATATTTTAAAATTTAATGAATACCAAGTGGTAATCAAAAAATATTTTATCAAATTTATTGATCTTAAATTATATTTGAATAATATTTATTTTTATAAACAATAAGTAGCACGTTAATTTATAATTAAGATTAACCCATTAAGGGGGAATTGTAAGTTCTAGATCAATGTTATATGGGGAATTGGAAAAGTGATGTTATTAAACCAACTAGTGATAAATTTGATCGCTTATGACCAAGAGGTAATGATCATGAAATTAAAATTGAAGTAAAAACAATTTAACACAACTCAGGGGTTAAACAACAAATATGTAACAGAGATTTTAGTTAGTAAGTTCTATAATATTTCCTACATATAGTTTAGCTCGTGTTTTTAAAAATTGTCAGACACAAATATGTATTTTATTTAAATACTCATGCATTAAATTTAGTAAATTTTTCTGAAAAATTTCGAAAAATCATTTTGGTGATGAACAATAGAGCTGAACGATCAGAGATTGTGAAAGTTAAATAGCGCATAATAGAAAAATAATTGTAAACCAAATTAAAAAGCTTTTATTCCAACAAATGACCTAAAAGTCAAAAGTCCACACGAAAAAAATCCTATATAAACAAATAACAAATTGGAAAATATGCAACATTATTTGGGAATACTACGTTAAGGCAAACGATCAACGGTTCTAAAATACTTAATAAGTTAAAATGTTTCAAAAACAAGTTTTAAGTTTATTATTTGTGGCGGCTGTCATTAATGTGGCATTGGCTTGTGTAAGTTGGCTGAAGGATTAAAAGTTAAAAATTGTTAAAAAAAATATATTTGAAATTTTACTACAGAATGGCTACAAGGCCCGTATAATAAAGGCCGAAAATTGTGCCGGTCCTGATGCTGTTATAACAATTGAAGAAGGTTTCTCGGTGAAACTGAATAAAAAATGTGAAATTGTACCCACTGGCTGTGTAATCAATAAGCTTTCACCACCGCTACCTCTAAATTCAAGGTGGTCAAAGATGGCGTATTGCTGAAAGAGGGTAAATTGGATATGTGTTCTATGGCTGATCATGCTACCGGAGAGGTTAAGGAATATCTAAAATTATTCGGTGCTCCTGCTTCCTGTCCCGTCGAGGATGTAAATTATATTTGTGTATAAAATAGGACTGTGTAATTTTATAACATTATTTTATTACAGGGCAAAGTTTGTGCCAATGATCACACAGTTGATCTTTCCAAGTACAAAGCTCTCTTGAGTATGGCACGTGGCAATATTGTTATCGATTCAGATATTGAACATGACACCGTAAGTTATTATTGCATGAGTTTTTGTGATCATGTCATGCAACGGATTTTAACAATGTGGTTTTATTTGTTTTATCTAGGGTAAATCGTGCTTCCATGTTGAATTGGAAATTACCAAGGGATAGAGGAAATATCCAGCTCATTAATAGAACAGCTTATTTTTTTAAATTTATTCATACATTAAATGTGACAATGTTAATTCAATAAATAGTGTTAAAATAGATATTGCAAAAATAAACTACTAGAATTCAAACAAACAAAAAAAACCATTAACATTTAATGAACTAGAACTGATCTAGAACTGAACTAGAACCTGAAACTAGAACTGAACTAGAACTGAACTAGAACTGAACTAGAACGTAACTAGAACTGAACTCGAACTGAACTAGAACAGAAATAGAACTGAACTAGAACTGACTAGAAACTGAACTAGAACTGAAACTAGAACTGAACTAGAACTGAACTAGAACTGAATACTGAACTAGAACTGAACTAGAACTGAACTAGAACTGAACTAGAACTGAACTAGAACTGAACTAGAACTGAACTAGAACTGAACTAGAACTGAACTAGAACTGAACTAGAACTGAACTAGAACTGAACTAGAACTGAACTAGAACTGAACTAGAACTGAACTAGAACTGAACTAGAACTGAACTAGAACTGAACTAGAACTGAACTAGAACTGAACTAGAACTGAACTAGAACTGAACTAGAACTGAACTAGAACTGAACTAGAACTGAACTAGAACTGAACTAGAACTGAACTAGAACTGAACTAGAACTGAACTAGAACTGAAGTAGAACTGAACTAGAACTGAACGAACTGAACTGAACTAGAACTGAACTAGAACTGAACTAGAACTGAACTAGAACTGAACTAGAACTGAACTAGAACTGAACTAGAACTGAACTAGAACTGAACTAGAACTGAACTAAAACTGAACTAGAACTGAACTAGAACTGAACTAGAACTGAACTAGAACTGAACTAGAACTGAACTAGAACTGAACTAGAACTGAACTAGAACTGAACTAGAACTGAACTAGAACTGAACTAGAACTGAACTAGAACTGAACTAGAACTGAACTAGAACTGAACTAGAACTGAACTAGAACTGAACTAGAACTGAACTAGAACTGAACTAGAACTGAACTAGAACTGAACTAGAACTGAACTAGAACTGAACTAGACTGAACTAGAGCTGAACTAGAACTGAACTAGAACTGAACTAGAACTGAACTAGAACTGAACTAGAACTGAACTAGAACTGAACTAGAACTGAACTAGAACTGA
Organism: Lucilia sericata; assembly: GCF_015586225.1. NCBI lineage: Eukaryota > Metazoa > Arthropoda > Insecta > Diptera > Calliphoridae > Lucilia > Lucilia sericata. Next base: position 288,266 of record NW_023994483.1, read on the forward strand.
ACTAGAACTGAAAACTAGAACTGAACTAGAACTGAACTAGAACTGAACTAGAACTGAACTAGAACTGAACTAGAACTGAACTAGAACTGAACTAGAACTGAACTAGAACTGAACTAGAACTGAACTAGAACTGAACTAGAACTGAACTAGAACTGAACTAGAACTGAACTAGAACTGAACTAGAACTGAACTAGAACTGAACTAGAAACTGAACTAGAACTGAACTAGAACTGAACTAGAACTGAACTAGAACTGAACTAACGAACTAGAACTGAACTAGAACTGAACTAGAACTGAACAGAACTGAACTAGAACTGAACTAGAACTGACGAACTAGAACTGAACTAGACTGAACTAACTGAACTAGAACTGACTAGAACTGAACTAGAACTGAACTAGAACTGAACTAGAACTGAACTAGAACTGAACTAGAACTGAACTAGAACTGAACTAGAACTGAACTAGAACTGAACTAGAACTGAACTAGAACTGAACTAGAACTGAACTAGAACTTGAACTAGAACTGAACTAGAACTGAACTAGAACTGAACTAAACTGAACTAACTGAACTAGAACTCAACTAAAGCTGACCTAAAGCTGAACTAGAGCTGAACTAGAAGCTGAACTAGAACTCAACTAAGAACTGAATTAGAACTGAACTGAACTAGAACTCAACAAGAACTAGAACTAAATTAGTGTATTGTAGAAATTTAAAATTTTGAAAGATTTGGTTTATGACTTTGCTAATTGCAAAGTTTCTTCTATAATTCACAATAATCATAAGCAAACAACCTTATTATTCAAGCCATAAACCATGAAATGTGAATTAAGCAAAAACAGCAAGTGTTATTGGGTAGAACTTAACAGTATTTCAAATTAACAGATAATAACATATTACTGTTAACAGGTAACAGCAATCCATAAGATATTACTGTTAAAAGTTATTAATGCATTGAAATCTGTGGGACCTCAACAGAGCGGCAACAGTGAAAAGTACAGCAGTTGAGCATAAGAAGTCGTGACGATAAGAACGTATAAACGCACGTAAAATTTGTTAAGGAATTTTATTAATATTTTTTTGGTAACGAGCGCGTTAAAATTATAAATAATAATTCTAACTACCAAATAATTTAAAAGTGTTTAGGTGTAGAAAACAAAATATACGAACTATAAAAGAAAATAATTTCAAATACGAATAAAAAACCGGGTTTAATAGAAATTCGAAATTAAAAACCAAAAATAAATACCAACAAAAGGTAAATTAAAACCCGCTAAGAAGGTGAAATAAAAGAATGTAAAACGAAACGTGAAGTGAAGTTTTTTTTGTGGCTAAAAGAGAAATAATTTTTTTTTTTGGTTGATGGTCATTGACGTTGAAGTTTATATTTTATGTTTTTATAATGAAAAAGAATCTCAAAAAAAGGTCAAGCCTTTGTTTAATGGAAAAAAGTTAAGAAAGAAAAAGAAAGAATTTTGAAAAAAAAAAATTAAACAAAAAAATTTTTTTTTGTTAAAAAAAGTTAAAAAAAATAATCTTATAAAAATAGTAATAAAACACGTAAATATTTTCAATAACAAATTGTTAAGAAAAACGTAAAAAATTTATATGATAAGTTTTTTTCTATATAAAAAGTGTTATTGTAATTGTGTGGCTGTTGTTGTTTAAACTCATATCTGGCGGTATTTGCTTGATGACGTTATTTTAACCAGATATTTTCTACTACCGATCACCGCTAATGTTATTGTTGTTGTTGTCGTCTTTGCCATTATTGTTGTTGTTATTGTGGCTTAAAGCCCAGAAAATGTGTTTTAAAATGCATGATTCATCATTGAATGTTATTCAATATTATTTTTTTTTCAATAATAATTATTTAGTGTTTTTTTATTATTTGTTTTTATAATAAAAAAAAACGTGAAAGTATCTACGAGATACTTTATAACAAATACAAAAATTTAATGAAATAAACAAAATATTATTCATCAAAAACCACAAAATGATTTCTGGAAATTGTATTAGTTGAATTCTTAATAAATTTTACAACAAATAATTAAATGTATCTTTAAGATACATTTGGGATTTTATCGAACAACAAGAATATTTAAAGATACAATGAAATTTAAAGCAAGAAGTAAATATACAATAACTAATTTAAGTTTTTAATCTTTTTTGTTAACAGTTGGGTTTAAATAAATAGCAAAAAGGTTGTATTTTTTAAGTTTAGAATTTGGGGTTGCAAACTTAAGCCTTTTAGGAAATCGGGAAATTTCACTAGAGAAACATGAAACTTGATCCACCTTTTTCTATTATCAGACAACAAAACCGGATGCAGAATTCGGGACAAAATTTCTAGATAAAGTTTGAATTTTTTTGACAAATTTTGGGTAAACTTTGGAACAAACACCCTAAAAAACATCTGAAACAAACATTTTGACAATTTCTCTATAATTTTCAATAAAAATTTCTAGAATTTTAGAATAAAAGATTTCAAATTTGGGACAAATATTCAATTCGATGTGGAATACACTTTTATACAAATTTGGGACAATTATTTTGAATACAAATTTATTTCTAAAGTAGACTGTGAATATGGTTTTTGAAATTTGGGACAAAAATTTTAAAAATTTTTGGGACAAATATTTTCAATATATTGGGACAAAAAATTTCAAAATTTTGGGACAAATATTTTCAAAATTGTGGGACACAAATTCTATAATTTGTTTCTCTATAATTTTCAATAAAAATAAAAGTTTTTAAATTTGGGACAAATAATGAATATATTGTGAAAAACACTTTTATACAAATTTGGGACAATTATTTTGAATAAAAATTTATTTCTAAAATAGTCTGTGGATATGGTTTTAGAAATTTTGGACAGAAATTTTCAAAATTTTGGGACAAAAATTTTCAAAATTTTGGGCCACAAATTTTTTTTAGAATTTTTGATAAATTTCTCTATAATTTTCAATAAAAATTTCCTTTTGGAGAAATGTTTTAAAATTTGTGACAAATAAATTGTACTTTTACAAAGATTTGGGACAATTATTTTGAAAAATATTTTAGGAATTTTGAGACAAATTGTATCAAAATTTTTGGACAAATATTTTAGGAATTTTGGGACACATATTTTTCGAAATTTTGGACTAAAAAATTTTTGGATTTTTTTGGACAAAAAATTTTCAAAATTTTAAGAATTTTGAAACAAATATTTTTAAAATTTTGGGAGAGAAATTTTTTTAGAATTTTTGCAAAATTTCTCTATCATTTTCAATAAAAATTTCCTTTTGGAGAATTGTTTTAAAATTTGTCACAAATAACAAATAAATTGTCTAAATTTTATAAAAATTTTGGACAATTATGTTGAAAAATATTTTAGAATTTTGGGACAAATAGTTTTAGTATATTAAGACAATTATTTAAAAAAAAATTTGGAGAAAATATTTTCTAGAATTTAAAGACAAAATTTTGGGACAAAAATTTTTCAGAATTTTAGATTAATAAATAAATTTGCCAATAATAAAAAAATAAATTTTGGGAAACATTTTTAAAATTTGTCAAAAATGAGGCATAAATTCTATAACTTTTATAAAAATTTGGGACAATTATTTTGAAACATATTTTAGAATTTTGGGATAAATAGTTTCAGAAAATTAAAACAATTATTTTAAATAAACTTAAAGAAAATATTTCTTAAAATTTTAAGATAAATATTTTTCAGAATTTTAGACAAAAATTTTTCAAAATTTTAAGAATTTTGGGACAAATATTTTCAAAATTTTGGGACAGAAATTTTTTCGAATTTTAGGTAAATTTCTTTTGGAGATGTGTTTTAAAATTTCTAACAAATATTGAATAAATTTTGCAATTTATTTTTATAAAAATTTGGGACAATTATTTTGCAAAATAGTTTAGAATTTTGGGACAAATTGTTTCAGAATATTGGGGCAATTAATTTAAAGAAATTTGTGTAAAATATTTTCTAGAATTTTAAAACAATTATTTTTCAGAATTTTTGGGAAAAAATGTTTTTAGAATTTGCGGAAAATATTTTCAGAATTTTGTCACAAATATTTTCAGAATTATAGTATAAACTTTGGAATATATATTTTTAGAATTCTAAATGATTAACTTTGGGACTATTAGTTTAAATTTTGGGGTTTTTTTCAACTTTGGGACAAATATTTTTCTGCCCCCAGCTGTTATATTGACTACATCCGAAGAAAACGTCATCAATATTGTGTTGAAAATCGGTAGTTTTTTTGTATCTTTCATTGTATCTTCTTGTCTTGTTGTTGTTTTGTATCACGCTTTACCCTAAAAACTCCCATAAATTGAGGTCTGTCCGTTTAAATGCGTGTTTAAAAAAACAACTTTTTGAATTTATTTCGTCTTTTTTTAAACTCTTTCTTCGCAATAAAACAACAAAAACGAAAATAATCAATTGCATGGATCTTCATTTAAAATTGCTGCTGATCACGTAAGTATTTTGGTCTTTTGTTTTTTTTTTTAAGAAAATTTTTAATGATTTTTGTTATTTTATTTATATAAATTTATTTATAAAAATATTGCAAAAACACATGTTGTTAACCTTATTAAGGTTGAAAAACAATTTTTATTAATTTTTTTTATAAAGAAAAAATATTTAAATTGTTTATAATTATTTTGTATATTTTTTTTTTTTGCAATTGTCACCTTCATATCGATGAGTATATATATTGCTGTTCTATAGATCAGCAATCAATTTTTATTTGTTTTATATATTTTCATTTTTTTGATGATCTCATCTCATTTCATTTTATTTTGCTTTTAGTTTTAATATTTTTCATGTGTTTTAGCACTTTAATAAATGTTTAACGTGTGTATTTTTGCTTCTCTTAATTTGTGTTTATTTGTAAATTTTTACTAAAATTAACAATTTACATTTTAATTTATCTATAATTCTTGTTAAATATTTTCGCTGTCTTTTAAACGTGCTGCAACTTAATTTTTGTATTGTTTTATTTCAAAATATTCTTTAACTTAATTTCATTCATATTTTTTGTTTGTTTTGTAAACTACTTGTTGAAAATAATTTTTTCTTAATTTTCCTGTTGACATTTTTCTGTGGGGAATTCTTTAATGAAAAGTTATTTTTTTTTTTTGTTAAAATTTTTTGTTTTTTATCTTGCGCCAGGATGCAGAGCAAACGAAATTTTCAAATTTTAAATTGCTTTTAAAGTCAGGAGAGAAATTTATTTTAAATAATTAAATTCTATTTAATAATGTTGTTTTTTGTTGGAATTTTAAGTGAATTTTGCCAAAGCCAGGAGCAAAGATCAGAGTATTTATTGTAGTTTATAATGAAGACCATTGTACGTTCAATAGTGTAGTCAATAGTCGGTAAACTACACCATAGTGTGGACTAAATTCTGGTCTATAGTCTGGACTACTGTCAAAGTTAAGGACTTTAATATCAGGATTATAATCTCGCCTATGGTCTGGACTATAGTCTATAGCCTGGAATATATACTATAACCAGGACTATAGGCTATAGTCAAGAAGACTATAGAATATAGTCAAGACTATAGACTATAGTCAAGACTATAGACTATGGTCAAGACTATAGACCATAGTCAAGACTATAGTCAAGACTATAGTCAAGACTATAGACTATAGTCAAGACTATAAACTGTAGTCAAGACTATAGACCATAGTCAAGACTATAGAGTATAGTCAAGTCTTGACTATAGTCTATAGTCTTGACTATAGTCTATAGTCTTGACTATAGTCTATAGTCTTGACTTTAGTCTATAGTCTTGACTATAGTCTAGAGTCTTGACTATAGTCTATAGTCTTGACTATAGTCTATAGTCTTGACTATAGTCTATAGTCTTGACTATAGTCTATAGTCTTGACTATAGTCTATAGTCTTGACTATAGTCTATAGTCTTGACTATAGTCTATAGTCTTGACTATAGTCTATAGTCTTGACTATAGTCTATAGTCTTGACTATAGTCTATAGTCTTGACTATAGTCTATAGTCTTGACTATAGTCTATAGTCTTGACTATAGTCTATACGATAGTTTATAGTATAGTCTATAATCTTGACTATAGTCTATAGTCTTGACTATAGGCTATAGTCTTGACTATAGTCTATAATCTTGACTATAGGCTATAGTCTTGACTAAAGTCTATAATCTTGACTATAGTCTATAGTCTTGACTATAGTCTGTGGTCTTGGCTATAGTATATAGTCTTGACTATAGTATATAGTCTTGACTATAGTCTATAGTCTTGACTATAGTCTATAGTAATGACTATAGTCTATAGTCTTGACTATAGTCTATAGTCTTGACTATAGTCTATAGTCTTGACTATAGTCTATAGTCTTGACTATAGTCTATAGTCTTGACTATAGTCTATAGTCTTGACTATAGTCTATAGTCTTGACTATAGTCTATAGTCTTGACTATAGTCTAGAGTCTTGACTATAGTCTTGACTATAGTCTATAGTCTTGACTATAGTCTATAGTCTTGACTATAGTCTATAGTCTTGACTATAGTCTATAGTCTTGACTATAGTCTATAGTCTTGACTATAGTCTATAGTCTTGACTATAGTCTATAGTCTTGACTATAGTCTATAGTCTTGACTATAGTCTATAGTCTTGACTATAGTCTATAGTCTTGACTATAGTCTATAGTCTTGACTATAGTCTATAGTCTTGACTATAGTCTATAGTCTTGACTATAGTCTAGAGTCTTGACTATAGTCTTGACTATAGTCTATAGTCTTGACTATAGTCTATAGTCTTGACTATAGTCTATAGTTGACTATAGTCTATAGTCTGGACTATAGTTATAGTCTTGACTATAGTCTTGACTATAGTCTATAGTCTTGACTATAGTCTATAGTCTTGACTATAGTCTATAGTCTTGACTATAGTCTATAGTCTTGACTATAGTCTATAGTCTTGACTATAGTCTATAGTCTTGACTATAGTCTATAGTCTTGACTATAGTCTATAGTCTTGACTATAGTCTAGAGTCTTGACTATAGTCTTGACTATAGTCTATAGTCTTGACTATAGTCTATAGTCTTGACTATAGTCTATAGTCTGGACTATAGTTTATAGTCTTGACTATAGTCTATAGTCTTGACTATAGTCTATAGTCTTGACTATAGTCTATAGTCTTGACTATAGTCTATAGTCTTGACTATAGTCTATAGTCTTGACTATAGTCTATAGTCTTGACTATAGTCTATAGTCTTGACTATAGTCTATAGTCTTGACTATAGTCTATAGTCTTGACTATAGTCTAGAGTCTTGACTATAGTCTTGACTATAGTCTATAGTCTTGACTATAGTCTATAGTATTGACTATAGTCTATAGTCTTGACTATAGTCTATAGTCTTGACTATAGTCTATAGTCTTGACTATAGTCTATAGTCTTGACTATAGTCTATAGTCTTGACTATAGTCTATAGTCTTGACTATAGTCTATAGTCTTGACTATAGTCTATAGTCTTGACTATAGTCTATAGTCTGGACTATAGTTTATAGTCTTGACTATAGTCTATAGTCTTGACTATAGTCTATAGTCTTGACTATAGTCTATAGTCTTGACTATAGTCTATAGTCTTGACTATAGTCTATAGTCTTGCTATAGTCTTTTGAATATAGTCTATAGTCTTGACTATAGTCTATACTCTTGACTATAGTCTTACTATTGATTATAGTCTATAGTCATGACTATAGTCAATAGTCTTGACTATAGTCATGACTATATTCTTTCCTATAGTCTATATTCTTGACTATAATCTGGACTATAATATATGGATTATAGTCTATGGACTATAATATATGGACTATAGTCCATAAAGTGGACTAAAGTTTATAGTCTGGACTTAAGTCTATAGTCTGGACTATAGACCAAGGACTATAGTCTGGTCTACAGTCCATAGTGGATCAAATAATGTTAAGAAATATCACATCCGTTGCAAATATTGATATTAATACAAAAAAGTAAAATTTGCTAAAGTAAATAACTTCTGTTTACAAAGCAATTTCTTTTAAATCTTTTATTTATTTATTTAACAGTAAAAATTCACTAATAATATTATGTTTACAATTATAAACATAGCCGCTGATTATAAAGATTGACCCCCAAATATTAATCTTTAAAAGAGCCGGATATTGAACAGAAGAAAAAAAAAATAATAAACAAATAATTCAATATTTTGCTGTGTCCTTTAAAATACAAACATTTCGAATATTTTCGCGATTTATTTTTCGTCTAACAAAACATATTGTATGGAAAACTGTTTTGGTTTTGCGATTTAAAAATTTTGCCATAAAATAAACAAATTAAAAGTATTAAATTGTTTAGACGAAATGTGATCAAAGGCGAATTGGAAAGGTACTACGCAAAATAAATTGGATTTTGAATTATAAAAGAGATAATGTGACGTTACTTTATATAGTAAAAATCTCGTAGCAGGGAAGTTATTATTGTCGTACTAATCCAGTGACTGGTTTTTTGGGGCAACGATTGGGTGAAAAACTTTCTAGATATTCGGAATGTTAACGAAATTTCTATTCCCTACTGTAGTGTGCATAAAGATGTACTTATCAATTATCTGACATCACAATCTATTTGGCTTTAGTCCAAAAATATAAAAATATTATTAATTTGTTTTTCTCTCTATATATATATATTTTTTTTTAATTTTTAACCATTTAGTATATTTGACCAATATTCATTTGGGTGTTTTCATTCTTTAGTCATTTATTTTCATTGAAATCAGCACAAAAAAGAATTGTCTGTTTTGGATCGTATACGATGTGCACTGACACACAACTCGACCATTTAATAGGTGTCCCAATTTATGTTTTTCTCTTGTTCTGGTCGGTATCTGTTTCTCAGCAACAAAATAATAATAAATAATTTGAAATATTATTATTTTATTTATGTTTATATTCGATTTGTTGTTAAAACAACAAATGAAGAACATTTTAAAACATGTATGTAAACACATCAACTACATACTACTAGGGAAACAATACTAGGGGAAATAATTATAGGGTGAGTTATAAAAAAATATAATCGAATCACGGAAATATGCTCTTTTTATAGAATATTTTGGAAAAATACTCTTTTTTATAAAAAAAAAATTGAAAAATTATTTAAAAAAAAATATGTTTTTTATAGAAAAGTTTTGAAAAAAATCTTTTTTATATTGAACAATTTAAAAAATTCTATTTTTTAATAGAAAATTTTTGATAAAATTCTCTTTTTATAGAAAATTTTTGATAAAATTCTCTTTTTATAGAAAATTTTTGATAAAATTCTCTTTTTATAGAAAATTTTTGATAAAATTCTCTTTTTATAGAAAATTTTTGATAAAATTCTCTTTTATAGAAAATTTTTTAAAAAATTATCTTTTTTAAAAATCGCATCTATAACCCTGAACTAGTCTACTATGTGGACTATAATCACGTCTATAGTTTGTACTGTAGCCAAGTGTCTAGATAATAGTCTGGAATGTACAATAGACTTTAGTCCATTGTAGCTTTTAGTGTATAGCTTAGTCTATAGTCTGGACCATACATTAGTTTATAGTCTGGACTATAGTTTAGTATATAGTCTGGACTATAGTCTAGTCTATAGTCTGGAGTATAGTATAGTCTATAATGTGGACTATAGTTAAGTCTATAGTCTGGACTATAGTTTAATCTATAATCAGGATTAAAGTTTAAATTGTAGTCTCGCTATAGTTATTCTTTAGTCTGGACTATAGTTTAGTCTAAAGTCTGGACTATAGTTTAGTTTATAGTCTAGACCATAGTTTAGTCTATAGTCTAGAATATAGTATAATCTATAATGTGGACTATAGTTTAGTTTATAGGCTGGACCATAGTTTAGTCTATAGTCTGGAATATAGTTTATTCTATAGTCTGGACTATAGTTTAGTCTATAATCTGGACTATGGTTTAGTCTATAGTATCTACTATAGTCTGGATTATAGTTTAGTTTATAGTCTGGACTATAGTTTAGTCTATGGTCTGGACTGTAGTTTAGTTGATCGACTGGACTATAGTTAGTCTATAGGCTGGACTATAGGTTAGTACATAGTCTGGACTATAGTCTAGTCTATAGTCTGGACTCTAGTTTAGACTATAGTCTGGAGTATAGTATAGTCTATAATGTGGACTATAGTAAGTCTATAGTCTGGACTATAGTTTAGTCTATAATATGGACTATGGTTTAGTCTATAGTATGGACTAATTCTGTTTTTAGTATATTCTGTTTTTAGTATATTTTCGAAAAAATGTGAAAAAATTCTGTTTTTATAGAAAATTTCCCAATAAAATTATCTTCCCTTAAATTATTTTCCCTACTGTACTATTACATATAAATTGCACTTTTTGCCTCAATGAAAGTTGAAATTTATTTAACGAAATCTGCTTACGTTTTAAGTAAATAATACTTTTAGTCAATACTACTGAATGTAATTGGTCATAAATATGAGTAATTTTATAAATACAAAATTATTGAAATTATATTGGGTCAAATTTTATTGAAAATAGACAATATGTTAAATATAAATATAATTACTTACTTAAAAAATGACAAGCACTTACCTGTAAAGAAAGAAAGAAACAATTTATTTTAGTTATTATGCAGAAATAATATAAATACTTTGAAAATAAGCAAAAGTAATAATAAAGAAAACTTCGACCGAAGGACCAACCTGTAATGCAACATTACCAGCCCCATGAATATAAAACATGTTACTCGACTCTACAGATTTTTTTAAGATTTTCTGTTTATTTCTTTAATTTAAAAAAAGACCTTCGTATGTACTTATTTGGCTTAATATTGGACATCTATACACTGGGTCCTTTAAATTACATTATGTCAAAATCACGTTTTAATGTTATTCAAGCTAAAGGGCATTGTTCTAAATCTGTATTTAATAATTTGACCCTTAAAGCAAGCACAACTAAAGGGTGTTACAAAAACCGGGAAAATCTTTTTGATAGCTATTATCTTAATAGCTAATAGAGCCAAATAATTGCATAGTTGGTATATAATAGGGACTAGAGTTTTTAATCTAATCTATAACCCTAAACTAGTCTACTATGTGGACTATAATCACGTCTATAGTTTGCACTGTAGCCAAGTGTCTAGACAATAGTCTGGAATATACAATAGACTTTAGTCCATTGTAGTTTTTAGTGTATATGTTAGTCTATAGTATGGACCATATTTTAGTTTATAGTCTGGACAATAGGTTAGTCTATAGCCTGGACTATAGTGTAGTCTATATCTGGAGTAAAGTATAGTCTATAGTATAGACTATAATTAAGTCCATAGTCTGGACTATAGTTTAATCTATAATCAGGACTATAGTTTAATCTACAATCAGGACTATAGTTTAATCTGTAGTCTGGCTATAATATGGACTATAGTTTAGTCTAAAGTCTGGACTATAGTTTAGTTTATAGCCTGGACCATAGTTTAGTCTATAGTCTGGAATATAGTTTAATCTATAGTCTGGACTATGGTTCAGTCTATAATCTGGACTATGGTTTAGTCTATAGTATGGACTATAGTTTGGATTATAGTTTAGTTTATAGTCTGGACTATAGTTTATTATATGGTCTAGAGTGTAGTTTAATTGATTGACTGGACTATAGTTTAGTCTAGTGTGGACAATTGTTCAGTCTATAATCTGGACAATGGTATAGTCTATAGTATGGATTATAGTTTAGTCTATATTCTGGACTATAGTTTAGTCTATAGTAGGGACTATAGTCTGGGTTATAGTTTAGTCTATAGTCTGGGCTATAGTTTAGTCTATAGTCTGGACTGTGGTTTACTTGATCGACTGGTAGTCTATCGGTTAGTATTTAGTCTGGACTATAGTCTACTCTGTAGTCTATAGTCTGAACTTTAGTGTATTCTATATTCTGGACTTTAGTGTAGTCTATATTCTGGACTATAGTCTAGTCTATAGTCTGGACTATAGTCTAGTCTATAATCTGGAATATAGTCTATTCTATAGTCTGGAGTAAAGTCTAAAGTCTGGACTATAGTTTAGTTTATAGTCTGGATCATAGTTTAGTCTATAGTCAAGAATATATGTTAATCAATAGTCTGGACTATAGTTTATATTCTGGACCATAGTTTAGTCCATAGTCTGGAATATTTTAATCTATAGTCTGGACTATAGTTTAGTCTATAATCTGGACTATAGTATGGGCGTTTAGGCTATAGTCTGGACTATAGTTTAGTCTATGATCTGGACTGTAGTTTAGTTGATAGGCTCAGTATATAGTCTGGACTATAGTCTAGTCTGGACTTAGTTCAGTGTATAGTCTAGACTATAGGTTAGTCTAAAGATTGGTTAGTCTATAGTCTGGAGTATAGTTTAGTCTATAATCTGGACTATAATATAGTCTGGACTACAGTATAATCAACAATCTAGTATAGTGCATAGTCTGAATATAGACTGTGCTACAGTTTAACCTGTAGTAAGTACTATGTAGAGTTATGTCTATAGTTCAGTTTATGGTCGTCGAAACTCTATTCTAGTCCATACTATGGACTATTCTCTAGTCTATAGCTTGAACTATAAAATTTTCTATATTTTTCCCACCATTTTTAAACGCACCCTATTACATAATGTGACTCTTACGATAACATAATTTTAAACAGATTTGGCAGCAGTTACACAAAAATGTTTTCAACCAAAAACTGTCAAAACTTTATGAAAGATAAAGGAAACACAAAATGTAAATCTATAATTTTTTAAAGAGTTCTTCTTCTTTTTTCATAAGGAAATTTAAAATAAATTTAATTTCCTTGATTCTTTTAATTATAAACATTTAATAGCCAAATAAGGTGGTATTTTATTATCTCTTTTTCTTAATATTTATAATGATAACGGCTTAAACGTGTTGAAAACACAATCCATACAAAGAAAACATTGGATCTCATAAAATTAAAGTGTGTAGTTTTATTTGCTGTTATAACCCCTTACTGGGTAATGTATGTTGTTTTTCCTGGGCTTTTAGTCTATTACAATTGAAACCCTAGAGAGCTTGAGAGTTTAGTTGCTTGTAAAAGGTGATAAATTTTCTCCATTTTTTTGCGTGAAAGCGAAACAATGTCAGGGACTTCTATACAAAGTTTATGACTGCAAAAGATGACGATAATGATGAAGATGGAATAAATGTTTTTTTATTGTAGCTGATTTTTTTTTATTTTCATTTTAACTCGTGTATAAATTGTGTTTTATAAAAAAAGTATTAAAGCACGTACCAGCGTGTAAAACATGAAATGAAACTTTAATACAAAAGTACAAAATGTTAAAATGATAAACAGATGTTTCATTCTTGAAAATGAAATAAATAAAAAAATTATATTGAAAAATATCTGCTGGACAAAGAGCTGATGAATACAAAAGAAAATTTTGCAATAATAAATAAATAAAAAATTTATTTAAAACAATATTATTGTCGATTTTTAAGGAAAATTTTGAAGGTAAAAGTCATAAGTACATACACAGGTCTACCCTATACTCTAGTCTAGTCTAGAGTATAGACAATATTTCAGTATATAGTCTAGTTCAGACAATAGACTATAATCCAGTCTATTGTCTGAAATATAGTCTAGACTTCAGTTAGGACTATAGTTTATACTACAGTTAGGACTATAGTCTAGACTCTGGTCTAGCCTATAGGTTGGAATGTCCGATAGCAGTCGAAAATCCAGTAGATACAAAAAAGTACTCCCTTATAGGTAATATTTTGACTAAATACAAAAGTTTGTAATCTTTTCCTTAAATCTTTATCTTACAAAACTCTCAGTATTTCGTAAATGCTTTAATGATAATTAAATTTGTTAACAAAACTAATGAGCATGATTATTCATAAAAAATACGAACAGCAAAAAGTTAATGATGATAATAATTGAACAGAGTTTTTTAAACTTTTTATCTTAATTAACTTTTGGCACACAAAAACAATACAAACAAAACTCTTGCTGCAATCTTGCCAATTAACGCCAAAGATCTTAAAAGAACAAAAGGGAAAAGTTAAAAGTAAAAAATTTAACTAAAAAACATGAAAATGAAATCTGATTATAAGGGCGTACAAACTATATAGTACACTATATAGTCTGGAGTATAGCATAGTCAATAGTTTCTTCTAAAGTCTACTCAATAGTCTGGACTATAGTCGAGTCATAGGTCTGGCATATAGTCTAGTCTATAGTCTATTTTATTGTTTGAACTATCAATAGCCTCAACTATATTCTACTTAATGGCCTAGGTTATAGTGTTATCTATAGTCTGGACTATAGTTCATTGTCTGGACTAACTACAGTCTAGTATATGGAATACAGTCTATGTATGGTCTATGTATACTATCTGGACTATAGTCTGGTATATGGTCTGAACTATATACTGTAGACTATAATCTATTGTCTCTTCTATGACCCAGTCTACAGTTTGACCTATAGTATATGGTCTATCTAGTCTATAGTCTCTACAATTATCTACTCTAAAATCTCTACTATGATCTAGTCTTTAGTATCTACTATGATCCAATCTGTACTACAGCATGGACTATATTCTAGTCTATTGTCTGGACTATAGTTAAGTTTATTGTGTAGACAATAGTTTAGTCCGTAGTAAGTATTATAGTCAAGTCGTTAGTTTGAGTATAGACTCTAGTCTACTCCATTGCTTGAACAATAGACTATTCTATAGTCTAAAAATAGGGCTTGGTCTATACTCTGAACTTTAGTCTAGTTTATAGCCTGAATCATAGTTTAGTTTATAGTCTGGACTATAGTTTAGTCCTTATGTACTATAGTCTAGTCAACAGTTTGGGTCTAAAAAAAATTCTCTTTTTTTTAGAAAATTTTGCAAAAATTCTCTTTTAGAAAATTTTTAAAAAATTTTCTGTTTTTAGAAAATTTTGAAAAAATTCTCTTTTTATAGAAAATTTTTGAAAAAATTCTCTTTTTTATAGAAATTTTTTAAAAATTTTTTAAGAAATTCTCTTCTTTTTAGAAAATTTTGAAAAAATTCTCTTTTTTATAGAAAATTTTTGAAAAAATTCTCTTTTTTATAGAAAATTTTTGAAAAAATTCTCTTTTTTTTTAGAAAATTTTTGAAAAAATTCTCTATTTTTTTTAGAAAATTTTTGAAAAAATTCTCTATTTTTAGAAATTTTTTTAAAAAATTCTCTTTTTTAGAAATTTTTTTAAAAAATTTTGAAAAAATTCTCTTTTTTTAGAAAATTTTTGAAAAAATTCTCTTTTTTTAGAAAATTTTTGAAAAAATTCTCTTTTTATAGAAAATATTTGAAAAAATTCTCTTTTTTATAGAAATTTTTTACAAAAAATCTCTTTTTTATAGAAAATTTTTGTAAAATTCTCTTTTTTATAGAAAATTTTTGAAAAAATTCTCTTTTTTATAGAAAATTTTTGAAAAAATTCTCTTTTTTATAGAAAATATTTGAAAAAATTCACTTTTTTATAGAAATTTTTTTGAAAAAATTCTATTTTTATGGACTATATCTTAACCTTGATTATAATTTATATTTGGTGTGGATTATTTTATTCTCTTTTCTGGTATGTAGTATAGTATAGTTTTTTCTTTTTAGTTAAGCAACTTTTTTTTTATTTCTCTGCACCACGGAGAAATACTCAGATACTTTTTTAGCTTTAAAACTTTATGATATTTTTTTTTTTCTTTTCATTTATTCAAGTTTATTTTTATATTGTTGTACTATAGTTATTAAAAAAAAATGCGAGCGTATAATAAAACAAAACAATAAAAAATAAAATTATATTAAAGATAAGAATTCAAAACATACACAAAACAGAAAAATCTGCTGGTATTATAGTGAAAAAAATAACTAAGACATTGTTTCAGCACAGAAAAATTGATAACAATTATAAGAGAGATTTTCCATCACAAGTCTACTGAAAACTTAAGGTTCACATTCACATTAGGCAAAGATTATAGATAAGTAAACAGTTTTGGCAAATTTATTAAAATGTTATAATAATGTAATCATGTAAACGATGAAATGAAATTCAAAAGAGTTTTTATACAACAAATCTATCACATGTAAACACAATTTTAGACAATACTCTAAAAATTCCGTTATTTTTGGTTTTCAAAAAGTCCACTTTGCATGCAGTTTTATTCATTTAAAAGACACCTTTACATTAAGATTTAATTAAATTTCAAAAATAAGTAAAAAAGAGAAAGTAAAAGTAAGGAAAACAAAAACATCTTACATAAACTATAATTAGCAATTTAACTTAATTAGCAGTGTCAAATAAAAGTAAACACAAAAAAAGAGTGCAACATGAGGCAAAAAAAACAAAGATGTTGTAAGTACAAGCATGAAGCATGATAGCACTTTTTTTGTTGCCATAGTCACGATCTTTAGAAAGTGTTTAAAGATGAAGAAAGAAGTAAAATAAAAAAAATGGAATTCAATTAAACTTTAACATCAACTTGAAGGTGACAGAGTTGTCTTATTAAGTAAACTTTTCATTAAAATACTTTTACCTCTACAACCACAGCAATAATTTATTCAAAAAAACATTTAATTCATTTTAGCAGCATGTTGTTGTTATACTTATTAACAAATGCAAATATTAATTAATTAATCATCATTATTTAGATGTTTATCTAAGAAGGTTAGAGTTATTTACAGCGCGAAAGAGAGATAGAGAGACATAACTGATAATGTTAAATAAATAAATAATAAAATTCCTTACATTTACTATTAAACATGTATTTAACATGTTCAGTTGACTCTAATTTACATTTCCCCTGCATAGAAATACTTAACAACATACATACTTACAGCTACTTTAGCAATTGTATCTACATCTGTATTTTGTTTATATTTTACTTGTGTATCTTTGAAATGTAAAAAAATACTCTCACTATTTATTCATTCATTATTACGTGTTTAGTTTGTTTCTGTATTTGTGTTTTTATACAAGAAATATTTTGCAACACATGCAAACTTATGACCTGTATATGTATTTTTTATTGTTGTTATTGCTTTCATTGTAGTAGTTGCAGTAATTTAGAAAATAGTTTTAAATTTTTTTTATTGTAGTCTTATCTTATTATTGTTTTATTGTTCCTGCTGCTCTTTAAATATCTCTAGCACATTAATTAAACTCTACGACCATTAGAGTGCAGAAATGACTTTTATTGAATTATTATTAATTTGTTGGAATATTGTTTACTCAGACTATTTTATTAAAGATTCGACTATGGACTAGACTATAAATAGTCTGGACTATAGGCTAGACTATAATACCGACTATTGACTAGATTATACATAATCTTATCATCGACTATACTATCGACTAAAAATTATACTATAGTCTCGACCATAGACTATACTATAGTCTTGTCTATAGACTAGATTATAGACAAGACTATAGTCTCGACTATGGAATAGACTATAGTCTCGACTATAGACTATACCATAGTCTCGACTAAAGACTATACTATAGCCCGCATATAGATTATATGTACTATAGTCTCGACTATAGACTATACTATAGTCTCGACTATAGACTATACTATAGTCTCGACTATAGACTAGACTATAGTCTCGACTAAAGACTATAATATAGTCTCGACTATAGACTATATTATAGTCTCGACTATGGACTCGACTAAAGACTATAATATAGTCTCGACTATAGACTATACTATACTCCCGACAATAGACTATACTAAAGTCACGAATATAGCATATACTGTAGGCTCGATTATAGACTATTCTATAGTCTCGACTATACTCTAAGCTCGACTACAGACTATACTATAGTTCCGACTATAGATTATATTATATTCTCGACTATAGACTGTACTATAGTTCCGACTATAGATTATATTATAGTCTCGACTATAGACTGTACTATAGTCTCGACTATAGACTAGACTATAGTGTCGATTATAGGCTAAACTAAAGACTATAATATAGTGTCGACTGTAGACTATACTATAGTCCCGACTATAGACCATACTATAGTCACCACTACTATAGACCGTACTATAGTCTCGACTATAGATTATACTGTAGTCTCGACTATAGACTATACTATAGTCTTGACAATAGACTATACTTTAGTCTTGACAATAGACTATACTATAGTCTCGACTATAGAATATACTATAGTCCTGACTATAGACTATACTATAGGCTCGACTATAGACTATACTATAGGCTCTACTATAGACTATACTATAGTCTCGACTATAGACTATACTATAGTCTCGACTATAGACTATACTATAGTCTCGACTATAGACTATACTATAGTCTCAACTATAGACTATACTATAGTCTCGACTATAGACTATACTATTGTCTCGACTATAGACTACACAGTAGCTTCGAATATAGACTACACTATAGATTATACTATAGTCTCAACTATAGAATATACTATAGCCTGGACTATAGAACAGGCTATAGTCTCGACTATAGACTATACTATAGTCTCGACTATAGACTATACTATAGTCTCGACTATAGACTATACTATAGTCTCGACTATAGACTATACTATAGTCTCGACTATAGACTATACAATAGTCTCGACTATAGACTATACTATAGTCTCGACTATAGACTATACTATAGTCTCGACTATAGACTATACTATAGTCTCGACTATAGACTATACTATATATAAAGACTATACTATAGTCTCGACTATAGACTATACTATAGTCTCTACTATAGACTATACTTTAGTCTCGACTATAGACTATACCATATTCTCGACTATAGACTATACTATAGTCTCGACTATAGACTATACAATAGTCTCGACTATAGACTATACTGTAGCCTAGACTATAGACTATACTGTAGCCTCGACTATAGACTATACTATAGTCTCGAGTATAGACTATACTATAGTCTCGACTATAGACTATACTATAGTCTCGACTATAGCATAGTCTCGACTATGAAGTATACTGTAGTCTATACTATAGTCGAGACTATAGTATAGCCTACACTGTATCCTATATAGTATAGACTTTAGTCTAGTCTGTAGTCAATACTATAGTCTAGTCTACAGTCGAGACTATAGTATAATCTATAGTCAACACTATTTATAGTCGAGACTATTCGTTTATAGTCGAGACTATTGTATAGTCTATAGTCGAGACTATAGTATAGTCTATAGTCGAGACTATTTATAGTCGAGACTATTCGTTTATAGTCGAGACTATTGTATAGTCTATAGTCGAGACTATAGTATAGTCTATACTATATTCTATATAGTATAGACTATAGTCAATACTACAGTCGAGACTATAGTATAGTCTATAGTCGACACTATAGTATAGTCTCGACTATAGACTTCACTGTAGCCTCTAAGTTTAAAAACATGACTTGTATTTTTTCCACTAAACTTTTTCCTTCATAAAGATAAAACTAGTAAAACACATAACATTTTCTGTTTATTTAAAACAATAACCGTTAAATACCCTACAACTGACTGTTAATTTAAATAAAAAAATTCATAAAAAAAATTTCAGCATTTTCAACAATAGAAGATATTAAAGTACATATTCATATTTAATATTAGTGGTACTGTTTTTATCACTAAAAACAAAATAATAAAAAAAATATGTTTAGGCGACTACAGAAATGTATGTGTTAAGAAATTTATTGTATAATAATTCAAAATAAAACGATTGTTACAAAATATATGAAAAAAAAAAACGCTGATAAAATAATTCCCAAAACAAAAAAATAAAAAAAAAAACATATTTAATATTTAAAATATGAGTACAAAAAAAATTAAAAAGAAAACAATCTTTTATTTATAGGGGTCAGTGATTAGTCATTTAAATGGTCTTTAATAAGTTTTAATGTTTTTCTTTAGAACAAAATCTAATTTAGGCTTCTTATCTCTAAAAATAGTTTTAAAACTAGCGGTATTGTTAGTTTTACAGTTAAGGTATACATTTGCATAACATAACATTAAAGCGGGTTATTTACATACTTAGCAAAAACTGGGTAAGGTATTACTAATTGCATTACATAGAAGTAGTTTAGTAACGTTTACATATCTGAATGACAATTAAACACACAGATAAAGATTTGTTATTTTTAGACAAAGCCAAAGGTATCAGTGAAATCTTAATACATAGTTACTTATTCCGAGTAATATGTATAAGAATACGGAGACGTTTATTGTTAGTTATTTGTTGTTATAGCAGTAATTGAAAATGTCTATTAAGTTTTTAAGAAAGTATTTTCTTTTTGCATTTGTTATCGATTTAAATCTATGTATATTGTGCATTTTTATTTTTAATTCAATTTTATCATTATAATAGGGTTTTAAAAGCAGAGCTGAGAAATATTTATTTCCGATAATGAACAAAAACTAAAAAATTCTATTCTATATCTATCGATAAATGTAGTTCTAGTTCGGGTTTAGTTCAATTCTAGTTCAGTTCTAATTTAGTTCTAGTTCAGTTCTAATTCAGTTCTAGTTCAGTTCCAGTTCAGTTCTATTTCAGTTTTATTTCAGTTCTAGTTCAGTTCTACTTCAGTTCTAGTTCAGCTCTAGTTCAGTTCTAGTTCAGTTCTAGTTCTGTTCTAGTTCATTTCTAGTTCAGTTCTAGTTCAGACCTAGTTCAGTTCTAGTTTAGTTCTGGTTCAGTTCTAGTTTATAGTTCAGTTCTAGTTCAGTTCTAGTTCAGTTCTAGTTCAGTTCTAGTTCAGTTCTAGTTCAGTTCTAGTTCAGTTCTAGTTCAGTCTAGTTCAGTTCTAGTTCAGTCTAGTTCAGTTCTAGTTCAGTTCTAGTTCAGTTCTAGTTCAGTTCTAGTTCAGTTCTAGTTCAGTTCTAGTTCAGTTCTAGTTCAGATCTAGTTCAGTTCTAGTTCAGTTTCAGTTTTAGTTCAGTTCTAGTTCAGTTCTGTTCAGTTCTAGTTCAGTTCTTGTTCAGTTCTAGTTCAGTTATAGTCCAGTTATAGTTCAGTTCTAGTTCAGTTCTTGTTCAGTTCTAGTTCAGTCATAGTTCAGTTCTAGTCAGTTCTAGTTCAGTTCTAGTTCAGTTCTAGTTCAGTTCTAGTTCAGTTCTAGTTCAGTTCTAGTTCAGTTCTAATTCAGTTCTAGTTCAGTTCTAGTTCAGTTCTAGTTCAGTTCTAGTTCAGTTCTAGTTCAGTTCAGTTCTAGTTCAGTTCTAGTTCAGTTCTAGTTCAGTTCTAGTTCTAGTTCAGTTCTAGTTCAGTTCTAGTTCAGTTCTAGTTCAGTTCTAGTTCAGTTCTAGTTAAATTGGACAGATCTGAATATCGATACAAACAATACAGTATATTTTTATGACTATATCTACAGTAGTCTGTATTCCTACAAGTAGAGCATGAGTGTCCTTACAACTATTTGTTTACATTGTTCAACACCACTTCATTCATATTATAAACAAACTCATATATGAACAGACACACACACACTTCTTCCTGCTCAAACATACATACTAACAAATGCTATACTTATACGCTAAGTTATAGCACGAGTGTTAGAAAATTGTTTAGAGTTCCTTAGATAACAAACATATTTAAAAGTGTGCGATAAAGGATATAGAAAACTCCTAACATATCCTCATAAACATTTATTTTATTTCAATTACAATCATTTGCATCTCTAGTTTCAATAACTTAAACACTTAAAGGCGTTAATTTTTTAACACCTTCTATCTGGTTTAGTGTTGTGTTGTTGTTTCAAACGACTTCCTCTCTTTTGTGGTAAAACCAAGATAAATAGACATAAGACACCACCACTTTGTTCTTTAGTTTGAAATGTTTAATATTTGTTTAAAACAAATATTATATTTACATTCTTAGTTGCTGGTATTTATCAATTGTGTAAGATAGTTTGTTTTATGTCATCATATCTTTAAAAATAAATGGGTCTTAAAGCAACTGTGAGATATAAATGATGTTGGTATAAATGGGGGTATGAAAGGGGGAAAGATAGTAGACATAAACGGAACTAGAACAGAACTAGAACAGAACTAGAACAGAACTAGAACTGAACTAGAACAGAACTAGAACAGAACTAGAACAGAACTAGAACAGAGCTAGAACAGAGCTAGAACAGAACTAGAACAGAACTAGAACAGAACTAGAACAGAACTAGAACAGAACTAGAACAGAACTAGAACAGAACTAGAACAGAACTAGAACAGAACTAGAACAGAACTAGAACAGAACTAGAACAGAACTAGAACAGAACTAGAACAGAACTAGAACAGAACTAGAACAGAACTAGAACAGAACTAGAACAGAACTAGAACAGAACTAGAACAGAACTAGAACAGAACTAGACAGAACTAGAACAGAACTAGACAGAACTAGAACAGAACTAGAACAGAACTAGAACAGAACTAGAACAGAACTAGAACAGAACTAGAACAGAACTAGAACAGAACTAGAACAGAACTAGAACAGAACTAGAACAGAACTAGAACAGAACTAGAACAGAACTAGAACAGAACTAGAACAGAACTAGAACAGAACTAGAACAGAACTAGAACAGAACTAGAACAGAACTAGAACAGAACTAGAACAGAACTAGAACAGAACTAGAACAGAACTAGAACAGAACTAGAACAGAACTAGAACGGAACTAGAACAGAACTACAACAGAACTAGAACAGAACTAGAAAGAACTAGAACAGAACTAGGACAGAACTAGAACAGAACTAGAACAGAACTAGAACAGAACTAGAACAGAACTAGAAAAGAACTATAACAGAACTAGAACAGAACTAGAACAGAACTAGAACAGAACTAGAACAGAACTAGAACAGAACTAGAACAGAACTAGAACAGAACTAGAACAGAACTAGAACAGAACTAGAACAGAACTAGAACAGAACTAGAACAGAACTAGAACAGAACTAGAACAGAACTAGAACAGAACTAGAACAGAACTAGGACAGAACTAGAACAGAACTAGAACAGGACTAGAAAAGAACTAGAACAGAACTAGAACAGAACTACAACAGAACTAGAACAGGACTAGAAAAGAACTAGAACAGAACTAGAACAGAACTAGAACAGAACTAGAACAGAACTAGAACAGAACTAGAACAGAACTAGAACAGAACTAGAACAGAACTAGAACAGAACTAGAACAGAACTAGAACAGAACTAGAACAGAACTAGAACAGAACTAGAACAGAACTAGAACAGAACTAGAACAGAACTAGAACAGAACTAGAACAGAACTAGAACAGAACTAGAACAGAACTAAACAGAACTAGAACAGAACTAGAACAGAACTAGAACAGAACTAGAACAGAACTAGAACAGAACTAGAACAGAACTAGAACAGAACTAGAACACAACTAGAACAGAACTAGAACACAACTAGAACAGAACTAGAACAGAACTAGAACTAGAGCAGAACTAGAACTAGAACAGAACTAGAACTGAACTAAAGCTGAAATAGGCATGAACTAGAACAGAACTAGAACAGAACTGAAACAGATGTATAAAATAGTTTCTATATATAAAATATGCCAAAATCTATAATAAAAATATCTACGGAGAGCATTTCATAAGTCTTTTATAAATATTTATACATATTTTTTAAACCAAAGAAATAAACCCAGATCAAATTTCGTTTAATTAAATATTAGGCACACACATGTTTCAATAATTGCGTGTAAACAAAAAAAGTAGGTTTTCGAAATTAAATACGTTTCTAAAACGCAAACCACACAATATTGTGCAATTTTTTTATATAATTTATTTCATTTAGCCGTTTTAATATTACCCTGGTTTATATTTAGTTAAACTAACAAATTCCATATGGCGTAGTTTATGTCTTTCTTTTGCTGTTTGTATGCTAAAGATTTAACAAATATTTGCATAGCAAGAAATTAAATCAAATCAAACACTATGGGCAAATTGAGTCGGTAAAAAATGGATGGATGGATGTTAGGAAAACAAAATTTGGTTTGTCAATGATAAAAAATCCATCCAAAAAGTTATACTATGACGACGATGGTTTTGCCTGTTGTTGATATTGTTTGATTTAGACATTCTGAATGTCTGCACATTGGTTTGGTTTTGTTTTGGCCCAACTGTGATTGTTTCTTTCAATTAAATGTTTATTTTTACTTGTTGTATATTTTTTTTTGGCAAAACATATTGGTGTCAATTTTGAGAAGACATAATATAAACAGACAAAAAGTATATATCCAAACAGCTCAGACTGAGCGTGTTAAACGTTTTTAGGCAAAAATAATAAACACAAGTCAAAATCGGAATTGGAAAAACACACACGCAATCTATGAAAAATTGATAGTTGTTGATTTATTTTGAAAAAAAAAAAAAAAATATACACAACAAAAAAATGTATGTAAATACGAAAATTGTTATGGAAATGCAAATATTTACAAACATATCGCACATCCAGTACAAAAGTGACACAACTCAAAAAAATTTTTTAAAGAAAAGGAAACAAATTTTTTACAAATTCTGAAAGATAAAGAAAGACATAACGTTTTTTCTTGAACAGTTAACAACAACAAAATACACTAATATTTTTGTAGAGTTAAACAAGTATCTTGTGTATAGTTTAAGGCTTAAACTTAAGGCTTAAAGAATATAAAAACGCAAAAATAAAATTTTGAGTTGTGTCACTTTTGTACTAGGTGTGCGATATGTACGAATATGAAAAAGTTATTTAGATTTGATAGATACTTTTGGCACGCATTGAGATAATAAATAATAATTAATTTGTACTTTTTTTTATCTTAATGAACATGAATGTTAGTTTGAAAAAGTGTCAGCCGTGATCAATAGATCTGATAGTAGAACATTTTTATTTGAATAACTTTTAAATATTGAAAACATATTTTTTAATAAGATAGGTTCTTAGTGGACACTGTAAATCTAAAATTTTTTCCCACATTTTCATTTTTAGATCGAAATTTTATTAAATAAACTACTTTTTTGTTTTTTTTTTACAGATTCATTGAAAATAATTGCTTCGCTGGTTGGCCTATTATATTAAAATATTCAGGTAATTTTATTATGACAAATATGAAAGTATCAAATCTACGCTGTTAAAGGCTAGTAGTATCAAACTTAGTCTGTTGAATCCGAATCACAAAACGGATTAAACTAATAGGACTTAAACAGGACCAATTATGAAACGAATTATGAACCAGATGTGCACTATTTATGGGAGAAGACCAAGTTAATTAAGACCTCACTAAACCCATAATGTGAAGGTCCAGAGGTCCTCAATATGTCAAAAAAGAAAGGTTTCTTAGCAAATTCCCGATTTT
The DNA here is from genome assembly GCF_015586225.1 of Lucilia sericata. Taxonomy (NCBI): domain Eukaryota; kingdom Metazoa; phylum Arthropoda; class Insecta; order Diptera; family Calliphoridae; genus Lucilia; species Lucilia sericata. The sequence goes on from NW_023994483.1 coordinate 313,637, forward strand.
TAATTAAAACATTTGTTTTTTTCAGAAACAGTTAGTTAGCTAGTTAGTAGTTAGATAGTTAGTTAGTTAGTTAGTTAGTTAGTTAGTTAGTTAGTTAGTTAGTAGTTAGTAGTTAGTTAGTTAGGTTAGTTAGTTAGTTAGTTAGTTTTCGTTAGTTAGTTAGTTAGTTAGTTAGTTAGTTAGTTAGTTAGTTAGTTAGTTGTTAGTTAGTTAGTTCGTTAGTTAGTAGTTAGTTAGTTAGTTGTTAGTTAGTTAGTTGTTCGTTCGTTCGTTCGTTCGTTCGTTTCGTTCGTTCGTTGTCGTCGTTCGTTCGTTCGTTCGTTCGTTCGTTCGTTCGTTCGTTCGTTCGTTCGTTAGTTCGTTCGTTCGTTCGTTTCGTTCGTTCGTTCGTTCGTTCGTTCGTTCGTTCGTTCTTCGTTCGTCGTTCGTTACGTTCGTTCGTTCGTTCGTTTAGTTCGTTCGTTCGTTCGTTCGTTCGTTCGTTCGTTCGTTCGTTCGTTCGTTCGTTCGTTCGTTCGTTCGTTCGTTTCGTTTCGTTCTTCGTTCGTTCGTTCGTAGTTCGTTCGTTCGTTCGTTCTTTCGTTTCGTTTCGTTCGTTCGTTCGTTCGTTTAGTTCGTTTCGTTCGTTCGTTCGTTCTTTCGTTCGTTCGTTCGTTCGTTCGTTCGTTCGTTCTTCGTTCGTTCGTTTCGTTCGTTCGTTCGTTCTTCGTTTCGTTCGTTCGTTCTTTCGTTCGTTCGTTCGTTCCGTTCGTTTCGTTCGTTCGGTCGTTTCGTTCGTTTCGTTCTATCGTTCGTTCGTTTCGTTCGTTCGTTCGTTCTTTCGTTCGTTCGTTCGTTCGTTCGTTCGTTCGTTCGTTTAGTTCGTTGTTCGTTCGTTCGTTCGTTCGTTCGTTCGTTCGTTCGTTCGTTCGTTCGTTCGTTCGTTCGTTCGTTCGTTCGTTCGTTCGTTCGTTCGTTCGTTTCGTTCGTTCGTTCGTTTCGTTAGTTCGTTCGTTTCGTTCGTTCGTTCGTTCGTTCGTTCGTTCTTCGTTCGTTTCTTCGTTCGTTCGTTCGTTCGTTCGTTCGTTCGTTCGTTCGTTCGTTTCGTTCGTTCGTTCGTTCGTTCGTTTCGTTCGTTCGTTCGTTCGTTCGTTCGTTCGTTCGTTCGTTCGTTCGTTCGTTCGTTCGTCGTTCGTTCGTTCGTTCGTTCGTTCGTTCGTTCGTTTCGTTCGTTTCGTTCGTTTCTGTTCGTTTTTCGTTCGTTCTTTTCGTTCGTTTCGTTCGTTCGTTCGTTCGTTCGTTCGTTCGTTCGTTTCGTTCGTCGTTCGTTCGTTCGTTCGTTCGTTCGTTCGTTCGTTCGTTCGTTCGTTCGTTCGTTCGTTCGTTCGTTCTTTGTTCGTTCGTTCGTTCGTTCGTTCGTTCGTTCGTTCGTTCGTTCTTCGTTCGTTTCGTTCGTTCGTTCGTTCGTTCGTTCGTTTGTTTTAGTTCGTTTAGTTCGTTCGTTAGTTAGTTGTTTCGTTCGTTAGTTCGTAGTTCGTTCGTTCGTTAGTTGTAGTTGTTAGTTTTAGTTCGTTCGTTCGTTTTCGTTCGTTCGTTCGTTAGTTTTCGTTCGTTCGTTCGTTCTTCGTTCGTAGTTCGTTTAGTTATTCGTTCGTTAGTTCGTTCGTTCGTCGTTCGTTCGTTCGTTCGTTCGTTCGTTCGTTCGTTTTCGTTCGTTCGTTCGTTCGTTCGTTCGTTCGTTCGTTCGTTCGTTCGTTCGTTCGTTCGTTCTGGTCGTTGTTGTTCGTTCTTCGTTCGTTTCGTTCTTCGTTCGTTTCGTTCGTTCGTTCTTCGTTTGCCCGGAGGCTTCCTCCCCCTGCCCTCCCTCGGCTTCTCTCCGGCCTGCTGCTTTCCTCCTGCCTCCCGTGGCCTCGCCCCTCCCCTTTTTTCCCCCCCTTTTCCCCTTTTTCCCCCCCCCTTTCCTTTTCCAAAAGTTCCCTGTGTCACCCCAATGTCACATTAAAGGTGGACAATTATCCCCCCTGCCCCATTAAAACTACAGGGCCCTTTCTAAATCTTTCAAATTCACACCTATTTTAAAATATTTCACACTTCACACTAATATTCTTTAAAAAAAAGTGGAAATTTTGAAAATAAAGAACACTTGTCTGTTCAGAAAAAAGGCAAGGTCTTGTTAAGTTTACCTTTAACGGTATTAATACACATTTCATATGTAATTTTATGTCAGTCACAAGTTTTCAATATTTTTTTTTAAATTTCTTAGAAGTTTTAATTAGCAAAAGAATAAATGTAATAAAAATTCCAAGAATATCTAAACGTAATTACCAGTAAATGGAAATAGAAGACAAATGTTAAATGCATTATTTCTTTATTTAATTATTTACTTTCATTCAAATTCGAAAAAAAAATAAATAAAATAAATAAATAAAAATCCATCAAACTCTCAGACAAGTTAATGTCTAATTGTACTTATAATGTATTATGAATTAAAAGCAGATATTACCTTCACACACAAGTAGTAATAATAACTATTTTTTTTCCTAAACAATTGTATTTTATAATAAGTTTGTTAAAAAAAAAACTAAATAAAAAATCAATAAAATAATCACGATTTTTGCCATAAAACTCATACTACAGACGGCCTCCTCCCTCCACTTCTTTGTGTGCAACGGAAAAATATATTTTATTGTGAATGAATGTGTTATTTATATATTATTTACATTATATACCTACATACATACATATGTATATACAACTGTTATTAAGTACTTATATACTTGTAGCATATGTTTAGTGTTGTGGTCAGATGTGTGTGGAACAGAACGTAGAAAAAACTTGGTTTTCATTCATAAATATTTTACAAATCCAACGAAGATTTTTTCTACCCACTACGACCACATTCCCATCAATGTGGTATAAGTACTTTTTTCTCTAGTTTTTTACCCTATATGGTATAGCCGTGCTTAAGTACACCCTTCTTTACTCAATCTCTTTTTATGTCGATATACTGAACAATAAAATGTAAAACAAATAAATACTCCATTCAAACGAACTAACTAACTAACTAACTAACTAGCTAACTAACTAACTAACTAACTACTAACTAACTAACTAACTACTAACTAACTAACTAACTAACTAACTAACTAACTAACTAACTAACTACCTAACTAACTAACTAACTAACTAACTAACTAACTAACTAACTAACTACTAACTAACTAACTAACTACTAACTAACTAA
>NW_023994484.1:0-72500 GCF_015586225.1 Lucilia sericata
TTCTTTACTGAAGTACAGTGCCAAGGAATACTTCTTTAGGGCCGCCTTATGTCATTTAAGTATTGATTTATTAAATGCCCAACATGCTATAGAGAAATACTCCAATCAATACCCAGCATTCCAAGACTCCAGAGAATATAAATTGATTAAGGTAATTCATGTCATCAATAATTAAAAAAATTAAAATATTAATTATTTTATACTCTAGGTTCTTTGTGAACATTTGGAGGATCAAAATATTGATGGTTTCACCGAGGCTGTGAAAAACTATGATAGCATTTCACGTTTGGATCAATGGTATACTACCATTTTATTGCGTATCAAGAAAGCTGCTGATGAGGATCCTGATCTGCGATAAAAATCTTTATTTTTATTATATCTTTATTATACATGAACCATTTATCTTCAACGTTTATTTTGTTTGTTGTTTTTTTTTTGTATACAAAAGTAAAAGAAAATTAGTAATTATTATATACCTTTATAATAGTAATAATAAAAATAATAAATAACTGGGATCAGCTGGTCTTGATTTAGTGTCCAATACTAGTGTCCAAAAGCACAAAAAATAAAGTTTTTTATTTTGGAATTTGAGAGTGTCACTAGAGTTTTTAAAAGTTTTAAAAAGAAAAGAATACAGTTTTGTCTATAACCCAGACTATAGTTTCGTCTATAGTTCAGATTATAGTCCTGTCTTTAATCCAGGTTATAATCTTGTCTATATTCCAGACTATAGTCTTGTCTATAGTCGAGACTATTATCTTGTTTATATTCCAGACTATAGTCTTGTCTATAGTCCAGACTATATTCTTGTCTATAGTCCAGATTATAGTCTTGTCTATAATCCAGGTTATAGTCTTGTCTATAGTCCAGATTATAGTCCTGTCTATAATCCAGGTTATAATCTTGTCTATAGTCAAGACTATAGTCTTGTCTATAGTCCAGACTATAGTCTTGTCTATAGTCCAGACTACAGTCTTGTCTATAGTCCAGACTATAATCTTGTCTATAGTCCAGACTATAGTCTTGTCTATAGTCCAGACTATAGTCTTGTCTATAGTCCAGACTATAGTCTTGTCTATAGTCCAGACTATAGTCTTGTCTATAGTCCAAACTATAGTCTTGTCTATAGTCCAGATTATAGTCCTGTCTATAGTCCAGACTTTAGTCTTGTCTATAGTCCAGACTATAGTCCTGTCTATAGTCCAGATTAGAGTCCTGTCTATAATACAGGTTATAATCTTGTCTATAGTCTGGACTATAGTCTTGTCTATAGTCCAGACTATAATCTTGTTTATATTCTAGACTATAGTCCAGACTATAGTCTTGTCTATAATCCTGACTATAGTATTGTCTATAGTCCAGACTATGAGTCTTGTCTATAGTCCAGACTATAAGCATATCTGTAGTCTTGCCTTTTGACTAGATTGTATTATTATCTACAATACAGATTATAGGTCTTTAACAAATTAATGAATTTATTACATTTAAAAACAATAATACCAATCGATAACTTTATTTACACTCAAGTTTCTCATTTTCTGCCACACCCTGTGTTTCTGTTTTGACAAACAAAAACTCTCATCTCTAATTATTTTTCTTATTATGATTATGTCATTTTTGACATTCCATTTAAACAGCTAGTAAGAATTTCTATACAAAACAGAATAGACGATATGAATTTTTTTTTAACATCGCGCAGTGATAATAAAATTAAGTGGAAATACAAGTGAAAATAAAAAAAGAAAAAAACAATCAAAAGAAAATTCCTGTACAGGGAAATTTTCATAGAATGCAAAGAAAATCTTAAAAAAGAGAGTGAAAATTGTTAAAAAAGCTACTGAAGGATATTTTGCTATCAAAAGCTGGGAAACATTCAAGCTGAAAGGACGCCTTGTATTCTGGCTGCGAATAAAATAGCTATAACCATTTTTTTTGGCGTTTAGATTAAAGCAGACAAAAGTTGTACAAAGTTTTTTTGCTATTTGATTTGTGATTTGATGATGATATTTTTTTATTGTTGTCTGTGGTGTATAAATTAAGTGTTAAATAAAAGTAAATCTAAGAAAGAAAAATAATTCAAATTTATGCAAAAAGTTAAACAAAATCTTGAAAAAATGTTAATTAAAATCGAAATTTAAAAAAGAAGTGTTATGAATAAAATGTTTACTACAATAGAAATTAATTAATTAATTGTAGTACTAAAGTGTATTGTAATTTTTTAGCTACTGCTACTATTAAGTGTTTTTGTTGTTGGTTAACTTAATTCCAAATAATTAATGAGCCACCACTACCATACAGCCAACTATATTTATTTAATAAATAAAAAAGAAAATTCTAAAAATATATTTGTTCCAAAAAAGCAAACAAAAAACAAACTGCAAAACAAATTGATAAAAAGAAACATTTGTTACTATTTTTATTAATTTTTCCCCGTGACCCTGTTAGAATATTTCTCTTGTCCCTCCGCCTTTCTCAAAAACTAACTGTCTGGTTTTTTTATAAAAATGGCCAACAATAGTTCCGGATCTAGTGTGGGCTCGGCAGCAGCTGCTACAGGCGTGGCCACTATGCCCGGAGTAAGTGGTGCTGTGGCTGCCGCCTTAAACAATTCCTCGAATAGTGATTTATGGCGTGAGTGTGTTGATTGGCTTACTCGCTGCCAGATCATACAACCAGATCATATGGCCAATGCTCCCACCTCGGAAATAAGGGTCTTAGCTTTGACTCTACGTGATGGTGTGTTGTTGTGCAATTTGGTTATGCATTTGGATCCCACCTGCATGGATGCCAGTCAAATGAATAGGCGACCACAAATGGCTCAGGTAAGTCGAATAAAAAATGGCAAATTTGCTTTTGAAATATAAAACTGATTCAGATTTTCTAATCAAAATTTTTAGTAAAAATCTGTGTTGTAGGTAATTTTCAAAGGTACTTTTAATCCAACCATAGATATAGATAGATAGATAGATGGATAGATAGATAGATCGATAGATAGATAGATAGATCTCGCTCGATAGATAGATCGATAGATAGATCGATAGCTAGCTCGCTCGCTCGCTAGCTAGCCTAGATCGCGCTAGATCGCTCGCTCGCTAGATAGATCGCTCGCTCTCGATCGCTCGATCCTCGCTCGCTCGCTCGCTCGCTCCTGTCGCTCGCTCGCTCGCTCTCGCTCGCTCGCTCGCTTCGCTCGCTCGCTCGCTCGCTCGCTGCTCGCTCGCTCGCTCGCTCGCTCGCTCGCTCGCTCGCTCGCTCGCTCGCTCGCTCGCTCGCTCGCTCGCTCGCTCGCTCGCTCGCTCGCTCGCTCTCGCTCGCTCGCTCGCTCGCTCGCTCGCTCGCTCGCTCGCTCGCTCGCTCGCTCGCTCGCTCGCTCGCTCGCTCGCTCGCTCGCTCGCTCGCTCGCTCGCTCGCTCGCTCTCTCGCTCTCTCGCTCGCTCGCTCTCGCTCGCTCGCTCGCTCGCTCGCTCGCTCGCTCGCTCGCTCGCTCGCTCGCTCGCTCTCTCGCTCGCTCGCTCGCTCGCTCGCTCGCTCGCTCGCTCGCTCGCTCGCTCGCTCGCTCGCTCGCTCGCTCGCTCGCTCGCTCGCTCCTCGCTCGCTCGCTCGCTCGCTCGCTCGCTCGCTCGCTCGCTCGCTCGCTCGCTCGCTCGCTCGCTCGCTCGCTCGCTCGCTCTCGCTCGCTCGCTCGCTCGCTCGCTCGCTCGCTCGCTCGCTCGCTCGCTCCTCGCTCGCTCGCTCGCTCGCTCGCTCGCTCGCTCGCTCGCTCGCTCGCTCGCTCTCTCGCTCGCTCGCTCGCTCGCGCTCGCTCGCTCGCTCGCTCGCTCGCTCGCTCGCTCGCTCGCTCGCTCGCTCGCTCGCTCGCTCGCTCGCTCGCTCGCTCGCTCGCTGCTCGCTCGCTCGCTCGCTCGCTCGCTCGCTCGCTCGCTCGCTCGCTCGCTCGCTCGCTCGCTCGCTCGCTCGCTCGCTCGCTCGCTCGCTCGCTCGCTCGCTCGCTCGCTCGCTCGCTCTCTCGCTCGCTCGCTCGCTCGCTCGCTCGCTCGCTCGCTCGCTCGCTCGCTCGCTCGCTCGCTCGCTCGCTCGCTCGCTCGCTCGCTCGCTCGCTCGCTCGCTCGCTCGCTCGCTCGCTCGCGCTCGCTCGCTCGCTCGCTCGCTCGCTCGCTCGCTCGCTCGCTCGCTCGCGCCTCGCTCGCTCGCTCGCTCGCTCGCTCGCTCTCTCGCTCGCTCGCTCGCTCGCTCGCTCGCTCGCTCGCTCGCTCGCTCGCTCGCTCGCTCGCTCGCTCGCTCGCTCGCTCGCTCTCTCGCTCGCTCGCTCTCGCTCGCTCGCTCGCTCGCTCTCTCGCTGCTCGCTCGCTCTCTCGCTCGCTCGCTCGCTCGCTCGCTCGCTCGCTCGCTCGCTCGCTCGCTCGCTCGCTCGCTCGCTCGCTCGCTCCTCTCGCTCGCTCGCTCGCTGCTCGCTCGCTCGTCTCGCTCGCTCGCTCGCTCGCTCGCTCGCTCGCTCGCTCGCTCGCTCGCTCGCTCGCTCGCTCGCTCGCTCGCTCGCTCGCTCGCTCGCTCGCTCGCTCGCTCGCTCGCTCGCTCGCTCTCTCGCTGCTCGCTCGCTCGCTCGCTCGCTCGCTCGCTCGCTCGCTCGCTCGCTCGCTCGCTCGCTCGCGCTCCGCTCGCTCGCTCGCTGCTCGCTCGCTCGCTCGCTCGCTCGCTCTCGCTCGCTCGCTCGCTGCTCGCTCGCTCGCTCGCTCGCTCGCTCGCTCGCTCGCTCGTCGCTCGCTCGCTCGCTCGCTCGCTCGCTCGCTCGCTCGCTCGCTCGCTCTCTCGCTCGCTCGCTCGCTCGCTCGCTCGCTCGCTCCTGCTCGCTCGCTCGCTCGCTCGCTCGCTCGCTCGCTCGCTCGCTCTCTCGCTCGCTCGCTCGCTCGCTCTCTCGCTCGCTCGCTCCTCGCTCGCTCCTCGCTCGCTCGCTCGCCCGCCCGCTCGTTTTCGCTCGTTTTCCCTCCTTCTGCCCTTCTCCTTCGCCCTCTTCCTCCTTTCCTTCCCCTTCTTTCTTTTCTTTCGTGTTTCCCTTTTCTCTGTTTTCGTTCTTCCTCCCCTCCCCTTCCCCCTCTCTTGCCCCTCCTTCCTCCCCCTTTTCTTTCCCCCCTCCCTTTCCTTTGTCTCTTCTCCCCTCCCTTTCTGCCCTCCCGCTCTTCCGCCCCCTCTTTCTCTCCCCCCTTCCTGTCCCTCTCCCTTTTCCCCCCCCTCCTTTTGTCCTCCCCCTTTCCCCTCCCCCCCCCCCTACCCCCCTTGTCAAAGGCATTAAGAATGTTGTACATACAAATGACAACAGTAGTCGATGAACACTAGTATTAAAACATCAAAATCATTTATTCTCTTTTGACTTAACTTAAAATAAATGAATAGTACACCCAAAAAAATGTCACCTTTAAATAAATATTTACCCAAAAACAAGGTAACACAACAGACAAATGGCATTTAGTCTCCAAACATAAAATACAACAAGAAGAAAGTAGCAGCAAAAAACCACCACCAACAACACTCCAAAATAAAACAAATATTGTACAGATACAGACGCATCCAACCACAACGCCCCACAGAGAATAATCGATGCTAAGAGGGGTAGTGGGAGGCATAAACAATGACGAAGTAAAAGACATTATTGAAGATGATGACGATGCTGTTGAAGAAAGTTTGTTTGATTCTTAAACTAAATTCTGACACATTAACCTTTGTACGCGAGTATAGGGCATGAAAATATACATTTGTACTTAGACAAAAAAGAAAAAAAAATCATACGCACAAGAGCATAATTAAGAATTTTGTTGAGTGAGAGCTGTAAGGCTATGGATAAAGGCCTTCATTTTAATTATTCAACTTTTTGTGTCCTACTTATGGGATTTAGAACTATAGTTTGATGAATTCCAATCGAATTTTGAACTATGTCTCATGTTATTATTTTAGTCAAATATTGATCCATGACTTTATCTCATGCTTATTATAAGGCCTTTTGTAAGGCCCTTAATTTTCACCGGAAATTTAATCATTTATACAAAACATATTCTAACATACATTTAATAAAACTGCCTAGATAATAAAATTGATATTTATTGATGTAGTATTTGAGTATTAAATTAAGAAATATATGGAGTGATTGTGAGTGAAATAGACGGATAAATATTTTGCCCCCAAATTAAAGGAAATATGTTTGAAGTGGAAATTTTCTTAAGCGGCTTAAAAAATGGGCAACGAGAAAAACCACTCACCAAATTTTTAGGCATTTATTTTAAAAATTATTATTAAAATATTGAATAGAATCCAATATTAAACTTGTTTCTAAACAACTTGCTTTACATCTATAATTTGATGGTGAATGAATATAGGTACTCTCTAGATCTACTAAGAATTTAGAAAGGCCATAGGAACTCACTAGAGTATATACCTAGTAATGTTAAATGTGTATTTAAAGCGATTATTAAAACAATAATGCTGAATGAGATAGTCGTCTGGTGACATTCCCTTGGAAAAACTTCAAACAGGAACTCAACTCACAATAAGATATTTTTGTCTTTTAAAATCTAGTTTCGGTATCATATCTCTACAGAGTCCTATAAATCTTCTTCTATAACTATCGACTACTTCCATGTCTATACTGATGGACCAAAAACAAATAGAGGAAGTTGGCGGCATCTTCCTTTAGACTTAAAGCAGACTCAAGAAGAAATATCGTCGATAAAAACTATATGAAAATTACATTGATAGTTATGCGGGTCGTCTCTAAACGAAATGAAGATACATTCATTAATCACTCTTATTTGTGTAAAGGGACACATAGGCGAAAGCTGGAAACATGATGGCTGCATTAGTCTCAGAATAGTTCTCGATTTTAAAAAATTATATCTTTGATTAGGACGGCTCAAAACCTCCTATCTCTTAGTTCTCAGCAGATCGCGGTTATCCACTTTGACCTCAGTTAGTTCTGTCACTTCTATACAATCCGATTAGTTGACTGTTTTCATAAGCATCAAACATTGGCCAAATAGTCTTGGAGAACTTGCAATTTGCACTAATGTTTCAGGATTTTCTAATACTAGTGACTTATGGAAGACTTTCTATATGAACAAGGAATAAGTCGTTGAATTTTAGCTATTCTATTTATTGCTAAACTTTCTAATTGAGTTGTGACCAAGTATCGTACCCAATAAAGACTTCTGCGTATCAAGTTTGATACAACTTTCAATCCAACCAAATGTTCGAAGATTAATTGGTGTTGTCACTGTTTATTAAAAAGTTTAAAGTAGAACCTCATCTATGTAAGACTTTATTACTCTATATGTTCATGGTTTCCATACCTTTCCATTTATTGGTAAACTTTATAATTGAGTTGTGACCATATAATACATTTTAACAGTCGGAAGATGACACCGACTACCTTTCTGTTATGAAACCCAAAAAAGTCTGGAGGGTTACAAGTGCTCTTTTATAAAAGACTCAGATAATCAGGAAAAGAAATGCTACTTTCGGAGTCCGGGTCATCCGGGGCCATATCTTTGTGTATTTTATCTCAGTGTAATCTCAGTTTTACAAAACCTATAATTGGAGGACCAGAGCTGGTAACTTGACTGCAGATCAGTGCACTAAATCACTTTCAGGGTTCACTTGACAAACAAGTGTATCCTCAGATGGGTAGACAGTTTGACTTCGGTTCAGGAATGAGCTGGAGTTAACAATCTTAAGTGGATTGCTTTTGGACTAAGTCGAACCGTCTCTGCTGCATTTGGAGTCGTTAAGCAATTGTTTTGAATTAATAAGGCCTGAAGCTATATAATACCAGGTCTAGTGGATCGAGCAACGCTGTATAGCAGAAAAGCATTAAATATCTCTATAATCTGCGCGCAGCAAAAAGTGTGGAAATATTACGTTTAACCTTTTATACTTAAAGATTGAAGCATTAAGGGTCATGAAACACTTTAGCGATATACAAACTTCTTTTAACAGTTTGGTGGGGAAACTTTTGAAAATTGCCTCTTAAGGACTGTAGAAAAACCATAAATTGGATTGAAAATGGACTTGATAAGAACTATAATTGATGACGTGAAAAGATCATGTGTTGGCAGTTGTTATACTAAGCTTAAAGCTGTTGAACTTTTCAGCTAACAATTCGCAATCTTCATCTACAGTTCCCTACAGAAACTTGAGAAAATGTCTTAATACAAAGAACTCTCCGAAAGATTACGAAAAAGACATACTAATGTCGAAAGCTCAAGCCATAGTGTAGTTTTGAAGCGACAACCTTGCGCAAATGACTAGTGACTTATGGAAGACTTTCTATCTGAGCAAGGTATCATTTTAAAAGCTAAAAAAGTGGAATTTTTGTTATTCCATTTATTGGTAAACTTTCTAATTCAGTTGTGACCATGTATCGTACCCAATAAAGTTTTCAGTCTTATGCGTATCTAGTTTGATCCAACTTTCAATCCGCCCAAATGTTCAAAGATTAATTGGTATTACAAAAAAAATTTAAAGTAGAACCTCATATATGTGAGACTTCATTATTCTATATGTTCATGGTCTTCATACCCAACACAATCCGATATAAAACGGTTCTAATCTTTAACAGTCATTTACAAGAATGTACTATGAGACATTGTCTTAAATTCTGCTTCACAATCGCCATAACCATTTGTGACGTGTTTTAAAATCAATTCCATAGTTTTCCACATTTCTAAGACATAAGCAGGGAGTACGTTGAATTAGTCTAGGAACAAACTTTGCACACAGTTTTTTCGGTTTCAATCTATTTATCGCTATTTGTAGACTCTTTTGTGGGTTTAAGACTAAGGTATATTTTCTATAGCAAGTCTTAGCAAGTTTCTGCTCGCCACTTTCAGGTCATATAGTATTAACAAAACTGTCTGTTGCGTCTGTCTTCCTATAGTTTCATGACATTCATTTATGGCCTTCCACCAATGAATTGTATTGAATTGGTCCTTCGTAAAGCATATCAAAATTTGCAGGATCATACTTTCGTTAAAGAATTATTTGCTTTAAAGGTCAGCATTCTGATTTTTCCAGAAAGGAATAACAATATTTTAAGTTTTTCTATGTAATGATATGAACTTCTTTTTCGTTTCTTTGGAAGTTGTTTTTTTTTTCTAGTGTTACATTTTTATTATTATTTTATTATTCCTTAAAAAAAAACATAATTTGTTGAATATTTCTACATGAACTATTTCATGTAAATATTTACATAAAATTTTACTCAATTTGTTTAAGTTGTAAAAAATGTCTACGTTTTATTAGCAAATCATTGAAAAATATTTTTTTTGTTTCTGTGCAATTAATAAAAATAAACAAAAAATATTATTAAGAATTCAAGACATCAAGTATAAAATACAAACAGAGTGAGCAAAAAAAAAAAAAAAAAAACAAATAATTTTGCCAACTGTAAATGTAGAAAAATTGTGTTATTCACATTAATATAAAAAAAATAATAATAATTGTAGTTATTTATGGTATTTACATAAATATTTATTTTCTTTAGTAATTTTTGTTGTGATTATCATTATCCATAAAAAGGAACACGTTAAATATTTTGCGCTCAAATTAATTCTGGCGAAATTGTAAAAACTAAAGAATTTTGATTTTTTTGCAATTAAGGGGGTTCACAAAGAAAAGATTTTTGTTATAGGATAGTTTTAGGGAATTTTGGGAATAAGAACTATAATTGATAATTGTTGAAAGATCTAAAAAAATCTCTTTATTTCCTGTAATTACCAGGCACAATTACCCCATAATTTCTTCCTACTAGATATGTAATTTAAAGGATGCATGTTATATCAGATTGGACAGAATAAATCTAAACCACCACCAGACTTATTATGCGTTACTTTACCAGAGTCTATGCTAGGAATCGAACCCATGAGAACCAGAATGACAGACTAATAAACTCTATACTGGATCCATTCTATTAAATTTCATCAAATGCTTTTATTAAAACTTTATACTTTAAGAAATGTTTAACCTTAAACCCTGCAGGCTTATTTTTTCAATTGATTTGAGACATAATATTCTTAATGTTGAAACTTTTTAAACTAATGTAAGGTAGTATTCCTAAAAGGTGTTCCGTGGACCCCTGGGGTCCCATAGCCATAGTGTGATGTTAAATTAAGGGATTATTTAAAAATTATACTTTTTATTTGTTAATTTAATGCAAAACTTCTATCTAGCAGTCCGTTGGCCTTATGGGGCCTGTAGTTATATTCCAAGGATCCAGAAATTTGCCTAATTACTGGATTATTTAAAATATTAAATTTGCTATACATTTTTGAAAATTATATTTCTTTAATGAAAGCGAAAATTTACCTATAACGGTCCACAGACCCCTAGGGGTGCGTAGTCTCTTTACGGTTGTTAAAAAAGTGCCAACATTCCAGTTCCTCTAAAATTTTTCTAACATTTCGATTATTTAAAAATTTGTATATAAAAGTTACCAAATGGTGGTTAATGGACCCCTTAGGGATTGATAATATTGTATAATTAATGGATCATTTATAAATAAGTGTTTTTTAATACTTTTAAATATAATAAGATCCCAGATAAAGGTCTGTGAACCCCTAGGAGCTTCCGTAGCTTCATTCTACGGATTCAAAAAGTCTAATGATTTGAAAAATAGTATTTTTTCTTTTTAAACTTTAAGTAAAAGTTTCCAAATGGCGGTCTGTGGATCCCTAGAGTTCTGCTCCCATAGTCCAAGTGCTCAAAAACTAATATAACGAGTAGATCATTTGAAAAATTTTCCATTTACACACTTCTTAGTTAATACACATTTTTATACCCACCATCAAAAAAGATGGGGGGTATATTGATTTTGTCATTCCGTTTGTAACACATAGAAATATTGGTCATAGACCCACAAAAGTATATATATTCTGGGTCCTCATTAAATTCTAAGACGATCTAGCCATGTCTGTCCGCCCGTCCGTCTGTCTGTCTGTTGAAAGCACGATAGAATCCGAGTGGAAAGAGCTAGAGGGTTGGAATTTCACATAAATATTTCTTATAGGTAAGGTTTGTTTGGTATTGAAAATGGGCAATATGGGTCCACGTTTTCGGATAGCCCCCATACAAGTGGCCCCTCGAAAAGCAGCTTTAACAGCCATAACTTGTTTAAAAATACAAATATAGCCATGAAATTCGACATAAGTAAGTTTCTTATGATCCAAAATCAATATGCGAAATTTTATGAGGATCGGTTCATAATTGACCCTACCCCCCATATAAGGTCCCCTTCAGAAAATGACTTTAACGCTCATTACTGGCTTAAAAATACTAGTATATAGATGAAATTCGACATAAGTAAGTTTAATTCGAGTCAAAATCTATCTAAAAAATTTTATGAGGATCGGTCCATGATTGACCCTACCCCTCATATAAGGTCCCCTTCAGAAAATTACTTTAACGCTTATAACTGGCCTAAATATACGAGTATATAGATGAAATTCGACATAAGTAAGTTTCATTCGAGTCAAACGAGGTTTGATGGTGGGTATATAAGATTCGGCATAGCCGAATATAACACTCTTACTTGTTGAAACTCATATTTCCTTATTTAAAGCAACATTTTTCAAATGGCGGTCTGTGGACTCACGCGAGCCACATTTCATATAAAATGCAATATTTTTACATTCTTTTAAACTGACTTTTCTTTATTTGAAGTAAAAGTTTCCAAATGGCGGTTTGTGGATCCCTAGGGGTCTGTAGCCACAATGTAAGAGTTCAACAACTTCTATAACTAGTGGATTATTTAAAAATTTTTACACACATTTCAGACTAATACACATTTCTGAAACCCATATGTCTTTATTTAAAGCAAAAGATCGTAAATTGCGGTCTGTAGACCCCTAGGGGTCTGAAACCACATAATTGGGGTTTAAAACTGAAAAATTTATAAATTAACGTTTTATAACTTTTTGAATATAATATTTATTTATTTAAAGTAAAAGTCCCAAATAGAGACTGTGAACCCCTAGGGGTTTCATAACCACATTCCAGTATTTCCTCCGCAAAAGAAAGCCCTAGTTGCTATTTAATATTATAAAGCCTTGATTTATCGGCCTCAATATTAATCTCTTGAAATGTTATTAAGAGACTTTCCTTAACTGTAATGATGACCCGAATAAAATTAAATAAACAAAATTTCCATAACGAATCAAATTTTATTTCATTTTAACTTCAAGTGATCACTTAACGCATGTGAATAGAAATTATTTTCAAATTTATGTTGAATTCAAATTAAAAAAAATTTACAAAGAACATTTAGAAAATTTCACTTTGAGTTTTATATTCGTCTCACAAAAATAACGAAAATGAGAAAAAAAATATATATAATAAAACCACTTGTGACTGAGTGCCAGCCGGCCTACCTATCAACCAAACAGCCAATTTGCTTGGCAACCAAGAAACAAAACAAAAAACTCTAATTCATTCATTCATTCATCCATCCATCTCCAACCAACTCTGTCAAATGTTTATCCTGTGTCTGTTATTAGTAACGCTTGTTGATTTCATAAAAACGTTCTCTTACTCTTTAGTCGTCGACGTTGTCGTCCTAAAAAAATGTATGAATAAGGATGGATGAGTGCCTTCTTTATTGTTTGCTGCTGTTGTAATGGTACAGTCCTGTTTCGCGTTTTGATTATGATGATGATAATGATGATGTTTGGTGGACGCAAGTAGAAAAGTTTATTATTCCGAATAAACAAACAACAAACCTTTAACAATTCGTCATTTTATGTTAATTCATATGTCTTCTTTATTCTTTCCCTGATTTTTATTTTTAATTCGTCCTCTTGTTTCTAAAAAGGCGAAGTATGATAGTAATAATTTTGAAGACATTTTGTTTAACCAGGCATGTTAGGAAAATAGTCACTCTCTTCCTTAATCTAAGCTCGTTAAGTTTCTATTCTATCTTTAAATCTCTATAATGTCGTTATATTTTTGAATTATGCCCTATTAAACTGCACGCAATGTTTACTCCTATTGTCATAATTTCAATGACCTTTAGTTTGTCCTTGGTTCTCTTGGTAGCAGAAATATATCTTCCATTAACTGCCTAGAAACATTTCATCAAATAACTGTTATAGTAATTATCAAGGTTATTCTTTTAAGGAAAAAATAAGTTAGTTCATCGATTGAAAGTCCCTTGGGACATTTTCATCAATGCCAAAAATAAGTCATATAAAAACGTGTTAAGAAGAAATTGAAACCAAATTCTTCCGCTTATCGACTACATGCAATTGTCATTTGCGCAAGGTTGTCGCTTAAAAACTTCACTATGGCTTAAGCTTTCGACATTAGTATGTCTATTTCGTAATCTTTCGGAGAGTTCTTTGTTTTAAGAAATGTTCTCAAGTTTCTGTAGGGAACTGTAGATGAAGATTGCGAATTGCTAGCTGAAAAGTTCAAGAGCTTTTAGCTTAATATAACAACTGCCAACACATGATCTTTTCACGTCATCAATTATAGTTCTTATCAAGTCCATTTTCAATCCAATTTATGGTTTTTCTACAGTCCTTAAGAGGCAATTTTCAAAAGTTTCCCCTACCAAACTGTTAAAAGAAGTTTGTATATCGCTAAAGTGTTTCATGACCCTTAATGCTTCAATCTTTAAGGATAAATATAATAAAATATAATATTTCCACACTTTTTGCTGCGCTCAGATTATAGAGAAATTTAATTGTTTTCTGTAATACCGCGTTGCTCGATCCACTAAACCTGATATTATATAGCTTCAGGCCTTATTAATTCAAACAATTGCTCAACGATTTTAAATGGAGCAGAGACGGTTCGCCTTAGTCCAAAAGCAATCCACTTATGATTTATAGCTTGATTCATAGCTTGAACCGAATTCAAACTGTCTACCCATCTGAGTATACACTTGTTTGTCAAGTGAACCCTGAAAGTGATTTAGTGCATTGATCTGCAGTCAAGTTACCAGCTCTGGTCCTCCAATTTTAGGTTTTGTTAAACTGAGATTACACTGAGATAAAATACACAAAGATATGGCCCGGGATGACCCGGACTCCGAAAGTAGCATTTCTTTTCCTGATTACCTGAGTCTTTTATAAAAGAACACTTGTAGCCCTCCAGACTTTTTTTGGTTTCATAACAGAAAGGTAGTCGGTGTCATCTTCCGACTGTAAAATGCATTGCCTTTCCTTTAACTTCCGTATAACTTCTCCATCGGTCATATAAAGGATTAATCAACTCCGCGAGGCCTTGCTCAGTTAATCTTCCGATCTAGAAGGTAGTGCTAACCAGCTGAAGTGGAATGTACGTATGAATAGTTATGATCTCAACAGGTGCAGTGGTGCTCTGAAATTGGGTTTCCACCAAAGTACATAGGTTTTCATTAGAAGGGGGTTTCTTTGAAATCAGACGTCGAACACTATGCTCTCTAATATCAGTAGAAAGTATCCTAGATTTGAAAATCTTCACCAGTGCAAATTTAGACAAGACCGAGAACCCAAAGCTACAAATTATCTCATAACATATAGAAAGAGGTTCGACTCTTTTATCAAATCCTTCTTGTACTATTAGTTCACAATTGGCGCTTAGAAAATTGAACTTCGCCTTAAGAAGTGACTTCTTCAGCTTTAGTAATTTAAACATCATTGACGAAAAAGGTGAGCAAGCATCAAGGAACGACTCCTACCAGGTAGACCCTAAAGATGTATCAGTCTCTTCTTGGATTTGGAATACACATCATCTCTCTCTCCCCTTAAATGATTGAAAATAATAAGCCAAGCACGTTTCTTCAGCATTTTATGATGAAAAGCTTAAGAACTAAGATGCTCGATTTAAATTTTCTTGGAAATTCAGAAACACAAAAATATTCTTAAATATCATTAAATTTTAAAACAATTCTTAACAACAAATCCCCTAAATATCTATGCAGAGTTATATTATTATCATACTATATCAAATTCATACACAACTCCCCAACAACTTTAATTACAAAAGAATGACCAAATATTCAACAGTTTAACTATAATCTCTTAAATATTCAACAACTATGCACTACATCATACATCACAAACATCCTCTATGCGTTTCGTATGAATAGACGAACGTTTTGAAATTTATATTTATTGTATGCAGCAATTCTTGTTGTTTATCCTGATAACTTTAACAAAATAGAATGGAACAATATAGCTTTTATATAAAACCCATGATATTTACATGTGTACATATGAATGTATGAACATTTGTATGCACTGTTCATTTAGTACCGGGGCATTATATAGATATTTAGGTTCCTTTTGTATACATATGTGAAAAGTATTTGTTTTTGTACTTTTTGTTTTTTTTTTTTTTTTTGTTAAAATACAGCCTGGAAAAATGATACTGGTGACACACAATCGCCAACAATGTCTAACTGCACAATGGGTGTATGTAATATATGTATATTGGTTGTTTGTGTTTAAGAAAAAATGAAAAGGGAAACAAATAATATCAGAAACTTTGACGCAGTTGTTTTAGTCTTTAGCACCATCATCATTGTCGTCGTCATCATGATGATGTTTGTTGGTGGTTTCAAAGTTTGTCAAAGTTCTCCTACAAACTGTATTGTTATCAGGAATGGAAAATTTAATGCTTTTGTACTTTTTGACATTTTAAAACCACATACATATATACATACATAAATACGTTTTCTATATCAGTAGATTATTCCATAGAATAGTCCATGGAGCTGTCTATTTACTAGTCAATGGCTAGACTACTGACTAGTCTAATGATTAGAAAATATATTAATCTACGGAACATTCTATTGACTAGTTTGTAGAAACTTCTTTTGAATAGTCTATGGACTAATCAATTGAGTAGTCAATGAAGTAATTTAATGAATAGACCATTGAGTAGTTGACTAGTCTGTTGACTAGTCTATTGGCTAGTCTATTGACTAGTCTGTTGACTAGTCTATTGGCTAGTCTATTGACTAGTCTGTTGACTAGTCTATTGGCTAGTCTATTGACTAGTCTGTTGACTAGTCTATAGACTAATCTGTTGACTTGTCTATTGACTAGTCTGTTGAATAGCCTAGACCATAGACTAGTCTATTGATTAGTCTATGGACTAGTCCATATACTAGTCTATGGTCTAGTCTTTTGACTAATATGTTGACTAGTCAATAGACTATCCTTTATTATAGTCTATTGACTAGTCCATTGTCTAGTATATTGATTCAACAATTAAATAGTATATTAAGTAATCTATTAACTAGTCTTTTAACTAATCTATTAACTAGTCTACTGACTAATATGTTCACTAGTCTGTTGTTTAGTCTATGTGTTAGTTTAGATTGATTAGACTATGATAAACATCGAAAAGCCGTTTAGTACTTTTAATCCTAAAAGTGGCAACAAAAAAAGTACTATTTCAAAACTTCAATTTTCCAAGCCTGATTCTTATCCATTATATGTTTAACTATTCAGATTTTATTCTCGAGTCTTTTCAATGATGTTGGTTTGGTTTTTTTCATTTGCATAATGGGTGCAACAGTGGTAAATAATAAAATAATAATAAAAATAATAATAAAAATAATAAAAAGCTGCATCAGCAAGGAGACGGAGAGACATTTAGTTTTTTAATTTAAAACCCCTGTGGGAAATTTCTTACATGTCCATATGGAAAAATATTGATAGAAATCTACAAACACTTTCATTCACTTAAATAAACCATCATTCACTTATTTACATTGCAAGACAAAGCAGCAGTTGTAAGCAATAACTTATAAACAAACTTAATTGCAGTATCACTAATATTCAGGCATATCACAGATTTTGTGCAAAAGTGAATTTACGATATCATAAGTATTAAGGATGATTTGTCTTGCTGACATTTCTTCAATTATAAAAGATAATCAGATGCATGGAACTGTTAGAAATTTTGAAAAAGTATGAAAGTAAATTTCCAACCGGGTATTCAGATTCCTATATGTATGCTTAGCCACTGTAAGCCATTTACAAGATACAAATGTTGATGGTTATTTTGTTGTGTTTGGTTACATTTTCATTATACAATTTTTAATCTTTCTTCTTCTTTTTTTTTTGCTGTTGTTATTTTGTTTTCATTTTTTATTTGTTTTATTTTTCTTTTCTCTTTCACTGTATACAAAAATTGTATTGTTTAGGTCTGTAGTACGTTGACTGATAAACGGAAGGAAGTTGAGTTTTGCATAAAAATAGAAACGTTTAAATACAATGAATGATATATACTTACAAAATAAAAAAAAATGCTTAGATAACAAAAAATACAAAAAAAAAAAACGAAGTCGACGAAAAAAAAAGCAACAAAAAATAAATTGTCGCCATTCATATTCATACGTTCGCACTTTTTTAACACTCATGGTTAAAATATATGAGTACAATAGAAATTATTGTAAGTTTTCTACTACAATTTTTTTATACTTTTTTAAAGGAATGGAGTTTTGTTATGAAATTTGTCTGCAGAGATTTTTCAAAGATAAATTTTTCAAAATCTATAAATTTTTAAAAAAATTTAGATTTTATTGGATATTTTTAAAAATTTTGGATTTTGTTAAAAATTTTTGTTAAATAAAATTTTTCCGAAAATTTACAAAAAATCAATATTTTATTAAAAATTTAAGAAAAAACTAAATTTTATCGAAAAATTAAAAAAAATAAAAATTTTCGAAAAATCCAAAAATTGGTTGAAAATTTAAGAAAAGTATAAATTTCATTGAAAAATTATAAAAAAATAAAATTTTGGAAAAATTAAAATTTTTTTTTTTTAATAATTTGTTTTCAAAAATTTAAGAAAAATCCAAAATTTGTTGAAAATTTAAGACAAATATAAATTTCATCGAAAAATTATAAAAAATAAAATTTAAAAAAATTAAAATTTTTTAAAAATATTTTTTTTTTTCAAAAATTTACGAAAAATTAAAATTTTGTTAAAAATTTAAGAAAAATATAAATTTGTTTAAAAAATTATGAAAAATAAATTTTCGAAAAAATATAGTATTTATCATTAATTTTCGAAAAATTTAATTTTTATTGAAAATTTCATTATAAATTTACGAAAAATTTAAATTTTATTCCAAAAATGAACTGAGTTTAAATCAAAAACTTTACAAAAGTGACAATTTTCCAAAACAAGTTCAATCGAAATTCTTCGAAAAAAGATTTTTTATTATAATTTTTCGAATTATAAAATATTTTTTGTAAAAATTTCAAATAATTAAAATTTTACACAAAATCTATATTTTATTAAAAGTTTGGAAAAATAAAGTTTTTATCCCAAATTGTCCAGGACACTAGAGTTATATTTATAAATATAAATAATGTCTTTATCGAAAATTTTTAAAAAATTTACGAAAAATATAGAATTTTCTTAAGAAAAGTTTGACATGAAAGAAACAATAAAAATTTTGCATTAAAAGAGAAAAAATTTTTTGAGAAAAGTTTTCTCATTGAGAAAGATAATTTTTTAACAAAATTTTATACTAAAAGAGAGATCTATTCTAAAGAAAATTTTGCTTTAAAAGAGTTTTCTTTTCTTAAGAAAAGTTTGCCGAAAAAGAGACAATTTTTCTTAAGAAAAGTCTGCCGAAAGAGAGAAAATTGTTCTTAAGAAAAGTCTGCCGAAAGAGAGAAAATTTTACTTAACAAAATTTTAACTAAAAGTGAGAACTGTTCTTATGAAAAATTTTGCTCTAAAAGAGACATCTTTACTTTGAGAAAAGTTTTCTCATTGAGAAAGAGAATTTTTTAACAAAAGTTTATACTTAAAGGGAGAACTATTTTGAAGAAAAATTTGCTCCAAAAGAGACATCTTTTCTTAAGAAAAGTTTGCCGAAAAAGAGAAAATTTTTCTTAAGAAAAGTCTAACGAAAGAGTGAAAATTTTTCTTAATAAAATTTTAACTAAAAGTGAGAACTATTCTTATGAAAAATTTGCTCTAAAAGAGACATCTTTTCCTAAGAAAAGTTTGTTCTAAAAGAGAAAATTTTTCTTAAGAAAAGTTTGTGCTAAAAGAGAAAATTTTTCTTAAGAAAAGTTTGTTCTAAAAGATACAACAAGAAAAGTTTTCCTTAACCCTTTCAGGGTCAAAAATAATTTATGTCTAGAAAAAAACTTGAAAACTTATATTTAAGATAATTTGAGTATGCTGAATCCGGGAAAAATAATATTTTTTGAATTTGAGTTTTCCCTAGTGAATTATAGAAGGTCAAAGTTAAATGTCGAATATATTCGACATTCGAAAAACAGTCTCCAAAAAGTACCACCAATATTTTTTATGATTTTTTTTTTTGTAAAATGTCTTCTTAAACTTCTTTCAATACAATACAATTTAAATCTGCATAGTCCGATCTCCTAAAATACAATTTTTGGCCATTAAATGAAGCTGTTTTTTAAACGTTGTTAAAAAGCACTTTTTAAAAAGTTGTCATAAGTGACAATTTCTTAAAATCTGATTTTTAAATACTTTTAAAATACGGAAGATCTTTCAAAATCTCAATTATAAATATAATAAAGTCTTCATTTTCATCTAAAAGAAAAAAATTAAAACTAAAGTTAAATATTATACCCAAAAAATGCTTAAAAACAGAGTCTATTGTAATGTCGAATATATTCGACAAAACCACGGAAAGGGTTAAAATACATAACTTTCCTAAAAAGAGAAAATTTTCTTAGGAAAAGTTTGTGCTTAAAGAGACAACTTTTCCGTAGAAAAATTTGCTCTAAAACACACAACTTTTCTTAGGAAAAGTCCTTTAGCTTGTGCTAGTTAGTTTGAAAGGAGGATGTATATACATCAAATCCGAAGAAATACACCTAGGCCTCTATCGGGCCTGTTGTGCGCTCCTTAGCTTGTGCTAAAATAGACAATTTTTCTTAAGAATATAACTCCAATCGCTTGGTGAAATATTGAAGAATTGCTTTATTACTACCCAAAGCGTGAGCTTATTCCGATCGTAGCTATTCCGTACCTTAGAATAGCAACGATCGGTTGAAAATCAAACAATTAAAGAATGGCTTTCATTCATTCTTCTTTCTTGATTCTGAAGAAATTTTTTTTTATTGCTAAAAGTTTTTATTTAAGTATTTTATTTAAAAATATTCATCATTATCTTTCCTTATAATATTTACCCACTACTGTAAATATAATTTTGCAATAACTACTATATAGATATTTACATTATATGTATTTACGAACAAATACATTAACATATAGACAGTGAGCGATTATAATAAATATGATATGAGTATAATAATTATACACACGTACTAAGAAGTGCAAGCGACTTAATTAGTGCACACATTTTCAAGTTTAAAATCCAAAACAACACCAAAACTAACTTGATCTGGCAAATGAATAATAATTTTAGACCTAAAATATAAAAGGCAAATGCTAAATTCTACAAAAAATCGTTTTCTCTTGCAATTGTTCTCTTAACTGTTCCATTTTCGTAGAGTTCTTACTTATAAGGTCGGATCTATAAAGATTACCACTGAACACATTCAGTTACTTAGAACTACGGTAGACCTAAATTTATTGCCGTGAGATCATAGAACTAATAGGTAGACAAAATATTTTTGACCGGTTTACAAGACCTCAAAGTTTTTTGTTTTTTAGCTGAAATGAGTGCCCTAATCATTCCACTCGCATTACCCCTGTATTATATATTTTGAACTTGAACATTTTTTGTATAAGTATTACGGAGTGTATGCATTATAATTGTTACTTTGTTGTTGTTATTAATGTCTTTTTATTGTTGTTGAACATTTTTTCTGGAGCGGGGATGTTCAGTAACAAATTATAAAATAAATGTGTTGTATATCTTTTCAAATGTATGTATGTATATTATAACAAATGTTTTGTTAATACATTTTTCCTATGAAATGTGTCAAATTTATTATAAAACAAAAACATTTTATATATGTATTCACATATCTGCAATTTTAGTGTGGACTTATGTGATAAATAGGGGATTTTTCAGTTTTTACTTTTATGAACTTTTTAATAGGAAATTTTGGGTGTTATTTTAATCCTTTATTTTTATACCCAACACCAATATATGGGTATGTATATGCTGGTGTTTGTAGCACACACAAAAAAATATTGGTCCTACAACCACCCAGCAGTTCGGTCGGATAGTCCTGAACTCCCTAATTAACCTACCACATAGGGTTACACCTAGCCACCAACTGTCCAGGTGACTAGCTATTTTAACATGTGCTTGTCCTACGAGGAAGTCAATCGTCACCCCGTAGGTTACGATGAGGCAGACAAGTGCTTTTTAAGTGTCCCCTCTCTCGCTTACAAAGGGAACACTAAAGTGACGATTATCTTCACCCTCGTTTACAAAGAGTACATCCGTGACGAAAGACGAATTAGAGCCAACCAGTTGGTTAGAAGTTAGTGGAAATCACTGTCTTTTTCGGATGCATTGTCTCTTTGTCGAACTGCAGGGCACCTTATTAATCTGAATTAAGCTTTGTATGTCCGTCCGTCTACGTTAACTTTGTAGATAGCTTTTTTTTTAAGATAAAACTATGAAATTTGGTACACATATCATATATGATCCAGGGTAGTTAAATCAATGGTGAAATTTATGGAGAAGAATGCTTTGAAAATCAGATGAGTGTATGATTTCAGCCGTTATATTGTCCACACGGTATTTGACATCGATGAATGTCTCGTGCTTATCCGTGCAAAATAAGTTTTTTCCGATTAAGCTCTGAAGCCATTTTTTTCAAAACCAAATTAACAATTTAAAATCTATTTATAGGCATTAAATTAGCGGACTAAAGACTATTCCAATCCAAATTTTATTTCAATTGGTCAATTAGTTTTGAAGATATGAACGATTAAAAATTATTCGATTTTGGTTGGTTCAACCTTTAGACCAAAACATCATATTCTAGAGTTTTTCTTTAACAATTTGCTGAATTGTTCTCTGAATTCGGAAATCAAGTACCCATTGTACTGAAATCAAGTACAATTTGGGTTTAATTAAATTTTTTGCATTCTTAAATCAATATTATTTTGATATGAGTCAGGATTACTTAATTGATATGAGTATGGATTACTCTTTTCGTTTTTCGAGTATAGAAATGATAGGTAAAAGTTTGGTGAAAATGGGATTATATTTGACCCTAAGCCTCATATAGGCTTCTATTCTGAAAATAAGTTTTCCAATAAAAAACGTGATCGTAATACAATAAATCGGATTAATATGTGTGTTTTAATATAAAGTTCAATATAAATGAAAACGTAATTCATCTATTAATTTCCTTACTCTACGCTCGATAACAGACCTGAGGTCCCACTATAGTCCAGACTATAGACTAGACTATAGTCTAGACTATAGACTAGACTATAGTCCAGACTATAGACTAGACTATAGTCCAGACTATAGACTAGACTATAGTCCAGACTATAGACTAGACTATAGTCCAGACTATAGACTACACTATAGTCCAGACTATAGACTAGACTATAGTCCAGACTATAGACTAGAATATAGTCCAGACTATAGAATATCATATGGGCGGTCGGACATGCGGTGCCGGATATAAAAATCCTGCAAATGTATAAAGTGTAAATTCAACTTTCTAACATCAATAGCTTAATTAATTCAATCTTAATTAAATGAGAATATAATGCAGTATTAACACAACAATAACATTAGACCAGATACAGTGTTGAGGCATCATTAACATTCTAATTAAAACGAGACTATTCAAATCAATTTAATTTAATATCATAAAGACTTAACTTTGCAGTTGTTGTATACATACAAATAATCTTTTATTTCACTTCCGAGTATAGTGAAAGTATACATTTATAATAATAATATAATTTTAATAATTTAATTAATTAAATAAAATATAAAAACATTATAATAAAGCTAACATTTTCATTAAAGAATTTTCTACAAAACAAAAATGTCTATTGAAGTGAAGTCAGGTGTATGAATATTTCACACTTGTTTGCATTTAAATAGAAAAAATATGTTTATTTTACTTTTGTTGTTGCTATTGTGTTTATTGTTTTAGAGTCTAAAGGCGAAATGACTAATTGGCAATATGAGGGTCAAAATGTTGCTTCCAACAACAGCTGTTTACAATGAAAATCTTTTACATTAATGTGTTGTGGGAAAAACTTTATACAATTTTTTTTTTAATTGAATTGCAATTAAAATGTTAAAGAAGAAAAAAACACTTTTGTTTTATTGCTTGACATTGCGGGTAATACTTGGAAATTTTCCAATTGTTTTCAATCTAATTGCTGCATTCTTGAGGTTATTTACAAGCAATCTAAATAATAGGTTTGATTTAATTTAAAATTATATATTTTTTATTCTGATTAAAGTTTTGTGTTGAGACATTATTATAGTATCTGTAGTCCTGATTGTAAATTATACTATAGCCCAGACTATTGACTTAAGTCTACACTATAGCCCAGACAGGACGCTAGATCATAGTGCAATTTACAGAATACTTATCAGATCAGAGAATAGAATAAAAACTAGAATATACTATATACTAGACCATACTATAGACTAGACTATATAATAGGCTATAGTCCAAACTATAGACTGAGCTATAGAACAGACTATAGGCTAGACCTTGGCTAATAGGCTATAGTCTAAATTATAGACTAGACTATAGTCCAGACTTTAGAATAGGTTATACTCCAGACAAGACTATATTAATGATTATAGACTAGACTGTAGTGCACATTATAGACTAGACCAAGCTACAGAGTAGACTGGACTATATTCCAGACCGTAGACTGGACTATATTCCAGACTATACACTAGATTATAGTCCAGACTGTAGGATAGACTATAGTCCAGACTACAGGGTAGACTAAAGTCCAGACTATAGGGCAGACTACGTTCCAGACTATAGACTAGACTATAGTCCAGACTATAGACTTGACTATAGTCCAGAGTATAGTCCAGATTATAGACTAGACTATAGTCCAGACTATAGACTTGACTATAGACTATAGTCCAGACTATAGATTAGACTATAGTCCAGACTATAGTCCAGACTATAGACTCGACGATAGTCCAGACTATTGGCTAGACTAGACTATAGTCCAGACTATAGACCTGACTATAGTCCAGACTATAGTCCAGACTATAGACCTGACTATAGTCCAGACTATAGACCTGACTATAGTCCAGACTATAGACCTGACTATAGTCCAGACTATAGACTAGACTATAGTCCAGACTATAGACTTGAATATAGTCCAGACTATAGACTTGGAAATAGTCCAGACTATAGACTTCAATATAGTCCAGACTATAGACTTGGAAATAGTCCAGACTATAGTCCAGACTATAGACTTGACTATAGACTTGACTATAGACCAGACTATAGACCAGACTATAGACTTGACTATAGTCCAGACTATAGACTAGACTATAGACTAGACTATAGACTAGACTATAGACTAGATTATAGACTAGACTATAGACTAGACTATAGACTAGACTATAAACTAGACTATAGAATAGACTATAGACTAGACTATAGACTAGACTATAGACTAGACTATAGACTAGACTATAGACTAGACTATAGACTAGACTATAGACTAGACTATAGACTAGACTATAGACTAGACTATAGACTAGACTATAGACTAGACTATAGACTAGACTATAGACTAGACTATAGACTAGACTATAGACTAGACTATAGACTAGACTATAGACTAGACTATAGACTAGACTATAGACTAGACTATAGACTAGACTATAGACTAGACTATAGACTAGACTATAGACTAGACTATAGACTAGACTATAGACTAGACTATAGACTAGACTATAGACTAGACTATAGACTAGACTATAGACTAGACTATAGACTAGACTATAGACTAGACTATAGACTAGACTATAGACTAGACTATAGACTAGACTATAGACTAGACTATAGACTAGACTATAGACTAGACTATAGACTAGACTATAGACTAGACTATAGACTAGACTATAGACTAGACTATAGACTAGACTATAGACTAGACTATAGACTAGAGTATAGGCTACACTATAGACTAGACTATAGACTAGAGTATAGGCTACACTATAGACTAGACTATAGACTAGACTATAGACTAGACTATAGACTAGACTATAGACTAGACTATAGTCCAGACTGTAGACTAGACTAGACTATAGTCCAGACTATAGACTAGACTATAGTCCAGACTATTGAGTAGACTATAGACTATATACAAGTTAATGCTACAATATACTTGAAGCTATCTATACTGTAGTTCAAACTAAAAACTATACTATTGTCTAAACTAGTATATAGTGCAGACTTTAGGCCAGATTATATACTACTCTTCAACCCAGACTAGATTTCAAACTTCATTAGTTTAGACTATAGTCCAAACTATACAATTACATTTAACAATGTTGCAACTAATATTGTATGCATTTAATGGATTAAGCAATTCAGCCATTACTTTACTATATAGTATTTCCATATGTTGCAGATGCTATGCAGTAGCCATTAAAAAGTTCTGTAAGTTCTTTAATGCAAATCATTATCAAGATTTTTTCCGAACAGTAAATGTCAACACTTTTGCTGCAGTCAATCCTTCAGTAAATAAAGCATAATAAAAAAATTTCATTAAAACTAAATGTAAACGTACTAGAACTTTGAAAACTAATTTAAATAAAAGTGTCATTTATTTCAAATAGACAAAAGTTAAATTAACTTTAACTGGTAAAAATAATCTTTTAATAGACAATAAAAATAAAACGCGAGGGAGAGCGAGAGAGAGACCAAAAAGAAAAAACACTTTAATTGTTTTCAATTAAATCCGCAATAGTTTGTTTTTTATTACACGAATGTGGTGGCATCAATTACCTACAAAACATTAGGCGACTATAGAGAATTTTTCCAACATCGAATATTATTTGTTTGATTAAATTCAATTTGAATTTAGAATGAGCCAAGAAATTCCAATTAAAGCTAGTTTTTACCAGTTGGGGTTTGTCAGAAATTTCTAGTGAAAACTGATATTAACTAAATAAGTGATCAATAAAGAGTAGAAAATTCTAAAGATATGATCATAAGAAAATTCCTAAATAGTTAGTTTTTTATACTGTTAGTCTATGATCACTTTTATTCTTCTGCCAAATTGGTTTAAATGACCCTTTCATATGAGAATCGATATCTCATAAAAGCGATCACAGTTAATTTTATTCCCTGTAATATATTTTTTTGCAATTATTCTTTCTACTCTTTATAACTTTTCATTGAAAATTAATTATCTTGTTTTATTTATTATTGTAAAATTTTAATTTCATTAAATTAAGGTAATTTATTTATTTGCCATA
Source organism: Lucilia sericata (assembly GCF_015586225.1). Classification (NCBI taxonomy): domain Eukaryota; kingdom Metazoa; phylum Arthropoda; class Insecta; order Diptera; family Calliphoridae; genus Lucilia; species Lucilia sericata. Next base: position 26,393 of record NW_023994484.1, read on the forward strand.
TTCAAACAATTCATCTGTTACATTTCCCCAAATTTCCTTGTAAATTCCTAATGGTAATCTTTAAAAAAAAAACAACAAATTGCTTTTATTAATTTTTATTATTATTATACACATGTTGTTTTGTTGTTGTTACTATGTCCATAGTTATTCGAGTATTGGTCTACCATCAAATACAAATAATAAACCCTGACCTTTTATTTAATGTCTCCACTAGAAATGACAAGGACACTTGTGTTTTTTATATACTACTTACATATTCTGTTGTTATATGTATTGTAGTTAGTGGTTGGTGTATTGGTTACACAGACAAAAAAATATATTTCTTGTATCTGTTGCCTTCATTTTGTCAAGTTCTATATTTATAACACCTAAATGGAATAATTTCTATTTTTTTTTTGGGAAAAAAGGAAGGTTAAATTATATGTTACTCCCCAACTAAACCATATCTTAAAGTAATTTAAGAAGAAAATAGAAATTGTTATAAATAAAATGTCAATGAAAATTGCAAAATCATGTCATGGAAAGAAACATCATAGAGGAGCTTAATTTTATTTTAAAGAAAGAGAAACACTTTTTGGTTCTTACTCTATCGATAATAAAATAGATAATTGTTTTGACTATAGCAAGCTTTATTGTCGAGACTATAGTCTAGTCTATCTTGCCTGGACTATAGTCTGGACTCTTAGTCTTATCTATAGTTCTCATCTATAGTAAATAGTCTGGCCTGTAGTATATAAACTGGACTATAGTTTGGACTATAGTCTGGACTATAGTTTGGACTATAGTCTGGACTATAGTTTGGACTATAGTCTGGACTATAGTTTGGACTATAGTCTGGACTATAATCTGGACTATAGTTTGGACTATAGTCTGGACTATAGTCTGGACTATAGTTTGGACTATAGTCTGGACTATAGTTTGGACTATAGTCTGGACTATAGTTTGGACTATAGTCTGGACTATAGTTTGGACTATAGTCTGGACTATAGTTTGGACTATAGTCTGGACTATAGTTTGGACTATAGTCTGGACTATAGTGTGGAGTATAGTCAGGACTATAGTCTGGACTACAGTCTGGACTATAGTCTGGACTACAGTCTGGTCTATAGTCCGTACTATAGCCTGGTCTATAGTGTGGTCTATACTCTGGACTAGTCTGGTCTATAGTCTGGTCTATAGTCTGGTCTATAGTCTGGAATATAGTCTTGTCTACACTCTAGACTATAGTCTGGACTATAGTCTGGATTACAGTAAAGTCTTTAGTCTGGACTTCAGTTAAGTGTATTATCTGGATTATAGTTTGGAGTATAGTCTAGTCCATAGTTTGCGATATAATCTGGTATGGCCTTTAGTCTAGTCTATAGTCTGTGCTATATTCTAGTCTACAGTCTAGTTTATAGTCTATAGACTATAGTCTAATCTATAGCTTAGTATAGTCTGGACTACAGTCTGGTCTATAGTCTGGTCTATAGTCCGTACTATAGCCTGGTCTATAGTGTGGTCTATAGTCTGGTCTATTGTCTGGTCTATAGTCTGGTCTATAGTCTGGTCTATAGTCTGGTCTATAGTCTGGTCTATAGTCTGGTCTATAGTCTGGAATATAGTCTGGTCTACAGTCTGGACTATAGTCTGGACTATAGTCTGGATTATAGTAAAGTCTTTAGTCTGGACTTCTGTTAAGTGTATTATCTGGATTATAGTTTGGAGTATAGTCTAGTCCATAGTTTGCGATATACATAATCTGGTATGGCCTTTAGTCTAGTCTATAGTCTAGTTTATAGTCTATAGACTATAGTCTAATCTATAGCTTAGTATGGTCTATGTTATAGACTCGACTATGGTCTAGTATAGCTTATAGTCTACTATAGCCTGATCTAAAGTTTGGACTATAATCTAGTCTGGACTTTTATCTTGTCTGAACTATAATCTAGTATATATTCCGGGCTTTCGTTTAGTCTATTGTCTAGTCTGGGCTATAGTCTAGTCTATATTTTGGACTATAATCAAGGGTGTAGTCTGGACTTTAGTCTAGTCTATAGTTTGGACTATAATCTAGTCTGGGCTATAGTCTGGACTATAGTTAAGGACTTTAGTCAAGTCTACAGTCTGGATTATGATCTAGTATAGCTTATAGTCTAAACTATAGTCTAGTTCATAGTCTGGACTATAACCTATAGTCTATAGTCTGAGCTATAGTTTATTCTACAGTATTCTACTATGAGCTATAGTCTAGTCTATAGTTTGGACTATAATCTAGTCTAGACAATAGGTTATAGTTTCGACTATTATCTAGTCTGGTCTATAGTATTGTCTACAGTTATGACTGTAGTCTATATTTTGGACTACGGTCTATAGTCTGAACCGTAATCCATTGTATATTCTAGACTATTATGTCTCATCGAAGGTCCTGAAATTTTACGTATTTTTTTTTTACTTTAATTCACAAATACGGTTTATTAATATTTATTCTATTTTTCTTTGCAGGTATGTACAATTTAAATTTTTTCTCAATTTCGAAAAGTAAGTAAAAATCTTAAATCTTTCAAATACAATTTAATCAAAGGACCTCCAAAGGAAATGGTGTTTCAACTTCGATTTTTCCTTCCAACTATCCAATCATTTCCATTGAAAATTAATTTTCATTGACACGTTTCAAACTAAAGATAAACTTTGTTTTCTCAACTTTTGGGTGTCAGTGAAAAAACAACAAAAAAAAATCTTTTCAAATTTTCTATTTTACTTATTTGCCTTTTCGTAGTATTTATGCAGACCTTTTTGCCTTAAACTTAAGGGATTTGGAAAAAGTTGATTCAAATGTATTTGACTACATTTTATTGTAAAGAAAAATTTTCATTTCAAAACAAATAACAGAAAGCAAAAACAAAAATTAAACATTTCCTTAAAAAAAGTTCCAGCATAAACTTTTACAAAAAAGAACAAAACTTTAAAACTGGCTAGGAAATTTTTGACTGAATGTCTAACTGTCTGTCTGCCTTCCGCGCCTCACATCTCTTATTTTCAGTTTTTATGCAGTAGACAGATTTTGTAATTGTCCCGTGGTTAACCAATAGAATTATTTTGTTACATCAGCAAATTTGTTGGAAATAGCCAATGATAAACTTTTTTCTCTATTGTTAAATACTCTGAAAAATGTTTTTCACACAATTCTTTGGTATTTTATTATTTTTCATTTATTTGGTGATTCCTTCAATTATTCCAACTTTTGTTAACATTATAAATTTTGTAGATGAAAAGTTTGATTTTAAAATCAATCATGTGGATTAGGCACTTTTACAAAGAAAACTTTTATCGTTGCCACATTATTTTAGTTGTCAACTGTCAAACAGTTAATTCTAGGAAACATTATTGTTAGATTGATATAAAAGAGGGATTTTGTTTAAATTTCATAAAGCACAAAAGTTTTCAGTTCAAGAAAACAAAATATTATTTATAATTGAGGTATTAAGAGTTCATTGAACTTGGTATGGTTTAGGCTTGTTAGTTTTTTAATGCAAGCAGAAACTTTTAAATAATTGGTTTTTAAAAAATAAAAATTGGGTAAATAAAGAAATTGTTTTTCGGTTAAATTCGAACAAAATTATACTATAGACTAGACTTTAGTGACGACTATATATACTATAGACTATAGTCCAAACTATATACTAGACAATAGTCCAGACTATAGACTAGACTATAGTCCAGACTATAGACTAGACTATAGTCCAGACTATAGACTAGACTATAGTCCAGACTATAGACTAGACTATAGTCCAGACTATAGACTAGACTATAGTCCAGACTATCGACTAGACTATAGTCCAGACTATAGACTAGAGTATAGTCCAGTCTATAGACTAGACTATAGTCCAGACTATAGCCTAGACTATAGTCCAGACTATAGACTAGACTATAGTACAGACTATAGACTAAACTCTAGTCCAGACTATAGACTAGACTATAGTCCAGAATATAGACTAGACTATAGTCCAGGCTATAGACTAGTCTATAGTCCAGACTGTAGAGTATAGTCCAGATTATGGACTAGACTATAGTCCAGACTATAGACTAGACTATACTCCAGATTATAGACTAGACTATAGTCCAGATTATAGACTAGACTATAGTCCAGATTGTAGACTAGACTATAGTCCAGACTATAGACTAGACTATAGTCCAGACTATAGACTAGACTATAGTCCAGACTATAGACTAGACTATAGTCCAGACTATAGACTAGACTATAGTCCAGACTATAGACTAGACTATAGTCCAGACTATAGACTAGACTATAGTCCAGACTATAGACTAGACTATAGTCCAGACTATAGACTAGACTATAGTCCAGACTATAGACTAGACTATAGTCCAGACTATAGACTAGACTATAGTCCAGACTATAGACTAGACTATAGTCCAGACTATAGACTAGACTATAGTCCAGACTATAGACTAGACTATAGTCCAGACTATAGACTAGACTATAGTCCAGACTATAGACTAGACTATAGTCCAGACTATAGACTAGACTATAGTCCAGACTATAGACTAGACTATAGTCCAGACTATAGACTAGACTATAGTCCAGACTATAGACTAGACTATAGTCCAGACTATAGACTAGACTATAGTCCAGACTATAGACTAGACTATAGTCCAGACTATAGACTAGACTATAGTCCAGACTATAGACTAGACTATAGTCCAGACTATAGACTAGACTATAGTCCAGACTATAGACTAGACTATAGTCCAGACTATAGACTAGACTATAGTCCAGACTATAGACTAGACTATAGTCCAGACTATAGACTAGACTATAGTCCAGACTATAGACTAGACTATAGTCCAGACTATAGACTAGACTATAGTCCAGACTATAGACTAGACTATAGTCCAGACTATAGACTAGACTAGTCCAGCTATGACTAGACTATAGTCCAGACTATAGACTAGACTATAGTCCAGATTATAGACTAGACTATAGTCCAGATTATAGACTAGACTATAGTCCAGATTATAGACTAGACTATAGTCCAGATTATAGACTAGACTATAGTCCAGATTATAGACTAGACTATAGTCCAGACTTATAGACTAGACTATAGTCCAGACTATAGACTAGACTATAGTCCAGACTATAGACTAGACTATAGTCCAGACTATAGACTAGACTATAGTCCAGACTATAGACTAGACTATAGTCCAGACTATAGACTAGACTATAGTCCAGACTATAGACTAGACTATAGTCCAGACTATAGACTAGACTATAGTCCAGACTATAGACTAGACTATAGTCCAGACTATAGACTAGACTAGTCCAGACTAGACTACTAGTCCAGACTATAGACTAGACTATAGTCCAGACTATAGACTAGACTATAGTCCAGATTATAGACTAGACTATAGTCCAGATTATAGACTAAGCTATAGTCCAGACTATAGACTACACTATAGTCCAGACTACAGACTAGACTATAGTCCAGACTACAGACTAGACTATAGTCCAGACTATAGACTAGACTATAGTCCAGACTATAGACTACACTATAGTCCAGACTACAGACTAGACTATAGTCCAGACTATAGACTAGAATATAGTCCAGACTATAAACTAGAATATAGTCCAGACTATAGACTAGAATATAGTCCAGACTATAGATTAGACTATAGTCCAGACTATAGATTAGACTATAGTCCAGACTATAGATTAGACTATAGTCCAAATTATAGGCTAGAATATAGTCCAGAATATAGACTAGACTATAGTCCAGACGATAGACTAGACTATAGTCCAGACGATAGACTAGACTATAGTCCAGACGATAGACTAGACTATAGTCCAGACTATAGACTAGACTATAGTCCAGACTATAGACTTAACTATAGTCCAGACTATAGACTTAACTATAGTCCAGACTATAGACTTAGCTATAGTCCAGACTATAGACTAGGCTATAGTCCCGGCTATAGACTAGACTATAGACTAGACTTTAGTCCAGACTACGGCTATAAACTAGACTGTAGTCCAGTTTAAAGACTACACTGTGGACTATGTCAGATTATGGAGTACACTATACTCCAGACTATATACTATATATAGAATAGACTATGGTGCAGACTTTAGTAGGTTTAACTACAGTGCAAACTAGAGACTAGACCATAAACTAGGTATAGCCAAGATTATAGACTAGACTAATGTAGACTCAAATTGAGCTTAAATTTCTTTCTACAATTATTTTGTAAGTTTTTAATAACCTGTATCCGTATTAGAAGTCATAATTGATTGCCCTTATTTCAACTAATTAAAAATATTATTAGGCTCATTAAATTAATTAGTCAAATATAATTAATTTTGTTACCTAATCCAGAGCAGACAAAGTCCTTTTGTTTTTAAAGTTCTTATAGAAAAACATAAATTAAAAAAAAACGTTTAAAATTAATCTCTTAAAAATTAAAATGAATCTTATCAAGGACAATTTGGAAATTCCTTGAATTTAATTATAGAAAGAAATCTGTCTAGTATTCCTTAACATTTTTTACTTGTTTTATATACCACACTGGTTTCGCAGAATTGAACTCATTGTTGAATATTTAAAATTTTCGTTACATTTAAAATTGAACTTGAAAGTGTTCTTAGAATTAAAAGAAAAACAATTTTAGACTTTGTTAAGCATTATGAAATTTTAGTATTAAACTTTAAGGATTCTTTGTTGTAGCTAAAGCTTCACTTTTGTTGAATTAAGAAGGTGTCACGTTTTTGATTTGAAGCTGATTTATTAAAATTTTATTTTAGATTTATTGGAAGTAAAGATATAGTTGCTTAAATTGTCACTTTCATTTAAATTAAGACAATAAATTAAAATGCGAAAAATTTACACATTTTTTGTATTTTTATCTTTTAAAAAAATGAATTCTTAAACAAGGATAATAAAAAGCTAATTCTATAAAAATGCTCCTAAAACCACACATAACTGTATTGTATTTCCACCTCTAAAGGTTTTTTAAACAATTGAGTTAGGTTTTATCTTTGTCAGAAAAAGAAATTCTACTGTTTGTGTATTTTCCTCTATGTTCAAACATTTATAAAAATTCCCCTTTTCATCTTTTCACATAATTATTTTTTTTTTTAACTAAATATCCATTACCTTTTGCTAACCTACCGTAAATATGTTAAACATTTATTTGTTTTTATTTTGTTGTTGTTGCTGTGTTCCTTTACATTAATGTTATTTTATTTCATTATTATAATGAATAAAGAGAATCAGTCATCAGCAAGCAACAGCACCCACCTAGTTACGAAAACAAACATTATTTCCTTATCTAATATTAAAATGAAAAACCAGGCAACAAGTTTCACTTTTTTCCACTTGCACGAGTATGTGCTGCCTGTCATAAGCAGAATTATTAGGATGGTTCTTAATAATTTAGAAAATTTAATAAAGTCTAAATGAGACTAAAGTCAAAAGTCTATTCTATAGTTGAGACTATACTCAATAGTCTAGTCTATAGTCTAGTCTATAGTCTAGTCTATAGTCTAGTCTATAGTCTAGTCTATAGTCTAGTCTATAGTCTAGTCTATAGTCTAGTCTATAGTCTAGTCTATAGTCTAGTCTAGTCTAGTCTAGTCTATAGTCTAGTCTATAGTCTAGTCTAGTCTAGTCTAGTCTAGTCTAGTCTATAGTCTAGTCTATAGTCTAGTCTATAGTCTAGTCTATAGTCTAGTCTATAGTCTAGTCTATAGTCTAGTCTATAGTCTAGTCTATAGTCTAGTCTATAGTCTAGTCTATAGTCTAGTCTATAGTCTAGTCTATAGTCTAGTCTATAGTCTAGTCTATAGTCTAGTCTATAGTCTAGTCTATAGTCTAGTCTATAGTCTAGTCTATAGTCTAGTCTATAGTCTAGTCTATAGTCTAGTCTATAGTCTAGTCTATAGTCTAGTCTATAGTCTAGTGTATAGTCTAGTCTATAGTCTAGTCTATAGTCTAGTCTATAGTCTAGTCTATAGTCTAGTCTATAGTCTAGTCTATAGTCTAGTGTATAGTCTAGTCTATAGTCTAGTCTATAGTCTAGTCTATAGTCTAGTCTATAGTCTAGTCTATAGTCTAGTCTATAGTCTAGTCTATAGTCTAGTCTATAGTCTAGTCTATAGTCTAGTCTATAGTCTAGTCTATAGTCTAGTCTATAGTCTAGTCTATAGTCTAGTCTATAGTCTAGTCTATAGTCTAGTCTATAGTCTAGTCTATAGTCTAGTCTATAGTCTAGTCTATAGTCTAGTCTAGTCTAGTCTATAGTCTAGTCTATAGTCTAGTCTATAGTCTAGTCTATAGTCTAGTCTATAGTCTAGTCTATAGTCTAGTCTATAGTCTAGTCTATAGTCTAGTCTATAGTCTAGTCTATAGTCTAGTCTATAGTCTAGTCTATAGTCTAGTCTATAGTCTAGTCTATAGTCTAGTCTATAGTCTAGTCTATAGTCTAGTCTATAGTCTAGTCTATAGTCTAGTCTATAGTCTAGTCTATAGTCTAGTCTATAGTCTAGTCTATAGTCTAGTCTATAGTCTAGTCTATAGTCTAGTCTATAGTCTAGTCTATAGTCTAGTCTATAGTCTAGTCTATAGTCTATAGTCTAGTCTATAGTCTATAGTCTAGTCTATAGTCTAGTCTATAGTCTAGTCTATAGTCTAGTCTATAGTCTAGTCTATAGTCTAGTCTATAGTCTAGTCTATAGTCTAGTCTATAGTCTAGTCTATAGTCTAGTCTATAGTCTAGTCTATAGTCTAGTCTATAGTCTAGTCTATAGTCTAGTCTATAGTCTAGTCTATAGTCTAGTCTATAGTCTAGTCTATAGTCTAGTCTATAGTCTAGTCTATAGTCTAGTCTAGTCTATAGTCTAGTCTATAGTCTAGTCTATAGTCTAGTCTAGTCTATAGTCTAGTCTATAGTCTAGTCTAGTCTAGTCTATAGTCTAGTCTATAGTCTAGTCTATAGTCTAGTTTATAGTCTAGTCTATAGTCTAGTCTATAGTCTAGTCTATAGTCTAGTCTATAGTCTAGTCTATAGTCTAGTCGATAGTCTAGTCTATAGTCTAGTCTATAGTCTAGTCTATAGTCTAGTCTATAGACTAGACTATAGTCTAGTCTATAGTCTAGTCTATAGTCTAGTCTATAGTCTAGTCTATAGTCTAGTCTATAGTCTAGTCTATAGTCTAGTCTATAGTCTAGTCTATAGTCTAGTCTATAGTCTAGTCTATAGTCTAGTCTATAGTCTAGTCTATAGTCTAGTCTATAGTCTAGTCTATAGTCTAGTCTATAGTCTAGTCTATAGTCTAGTCTATAGTCTAGTCTATAGTCTAGTCTAGAGTCTAGTCTAGAGTCTAGTCTATAGTCTAGTCTATAGTCTGGTCTAGTCTATAGTCTAGTCTATAGTCTAGTCTATAGTCTAGTCTATAGTCTAGTCTATAGTCTAGTCTATAGTCTAGTCTATAGTCTAGTCTATAGTCTAGTCTATAGTCTAGTTTATAGTCTAGTCTATAGTCTAGTCTATAGTCTAGTCTATAGTCTAGTCTATAGTCTAGTCTATAGTCTAGTCTATAGTCTAGTCTATAGTCTAGTCTATAGTCTAGTCTATAGTCTAGTCTATAGTCTAGTCTATAGTCTAGTCTATAGTCTAGTCTATAGTCTAGTCTATAGTCTAGTCTATAGTCTAGTCTATAGTCTAGTCTATAGTCTAGTCTATAGTCTAGTCTATAGTCTAGTCTATAGTCTAGTCTATAGTCTAGTCTATAGTCTAGTCTATAGTCTAGTCTATAGTCTAGTCTATAGTCTAGTCTATAGTCTAGTCTATAGTCTAGTCTATAGTCTAGTCTATAGTCAAGTCTATAGTCTAGTCTATAGTCTAGTCTATAGTCTAGTCTATAGTCTAGTCTATAGTCTAGTCTATAGTCTAGTCTATAGTCTAGTCTATAGTCTAGTCTATAGTCTAGTCTATAGTCTAGTCATAGTCTAGTCTATAGTTTAGTCTATAGTCTAGTCTATAGTCTAGTCTATAGTCTAGTCTATAGTCTAGTCTATAGTCTAGTCTATAGTCTAGTCTATAGTCTAGTCTATAGTCTAGTCTATAGTGTAGTCTATAGTCTAGTCTATAGTCTAGTCTATAGTCTAGTCTATAGTCTAGTCTATAGTCTAGTCTATAGTCTAGTCTATAGTCTAGTCTATAGTCTAGTCTATAGTCGTAGTCTATAGTCTAGTCTATAGTCTAGTCTATAGTCTAGTCTATAGTCTAGTCTATAGTCTATAGTCTATATCTAGTCTATCGTCTAGTCTATAGTCTAGTCTATAGTCTAGTCTATAGTCTGGTCTATAGTCTAGTCTATAGTCTAGTCTATAGTCTAGTCTATAGTCTAGTCTATAGTCTAGTCTATAGTCTAGTCTATAGTCTAGTCTATAGTCTAGTCTATAGTCTAGTCTATAGTCTAGTCTATAGTCTAGTCTATAGTCTAGTCTATAGTCTAGTCTATAGTCTAGTCTATAGTCTAGTCTATAGTCTAGTCTATAGTCTAGTCTATAGTCTAGTCTATAGTCTAGTCTATAGTCTAGTCTATAGTCTAGTCTATAGTCTAGTCTATAGTCTAGTCTATAGTCTAGTCTATAGTCTAGTCTATAGTCAAGTCTATAGTATAGTCTATAGTCAAGTCTATAGTATAGTCTATAGTCTAGCCTATGGTAAATGAGCTAGTCTATAGTTTAATAATTTTATTAATTTTTAAAAATGTAATTTTTAAAAATGTAATATTTGTTAAATAATTTTATAATTTTTGACTCAATAAGGGTCCATTCTAATGTTCATATTCCGTTTCTTTCTTCTGTTATTTGTCAACTCGGTATGTGTTTTCTTTCTTGTATGCTCCGCTAATTTAACATATCAGTGATGAGAATATCAGTACTTTTTGTATGGTATAATTTAAACCATAAATTAAAATGGCCAGAGAAATAATGGGTCGGGGTTTTAAAATGAAGAAAATGTTTGATCTTATAGAAAACGGTTATTTAGAAAGATACGAAAATTTGTGGTCTTCCATATTTCTGACTAATTTATTCATATTGAGTTTGAAAACTTAACTTTAAGTCCTGACACAAAAGTGTTTTCCGAAAGTTGACCTTATTTATGTGGGATTTATGGACCGATTGTGATAAAAAAAATTGGTGTTTGATCATGATTCCAACTTTTAAAGAAAGAAAGTGTGTTCTATATGGGCGTTAGGACCTTCCAAGTTTTTAACATCATAAATCTTTATGAAGACTGATGTCCAGTTTTAGATGAGTCGAGGTAGATTGTACAAAACGGACATTGCTTTATAGACTCCACAGATAATTGCTGTAATTTACGGTGAACTTGTGTACAATATTTCTATTCGTTAAATAATCGATATACATTTAAAAAAAGTACTTTTTCCAACTAATTGTACTGAACCAATTTGTAACTCGATTAATAACAAACTTCGTGTACCTGATATATACACGCGCTACTAACACAACTACAAACACTGCGCTAATTATGACAACTGGTACTACACGTTCTTCGTTCTAACTACTGTTCACCAACCTTTTTCTACTCTACAATTGATGTGTGTAATTAGCTTAATTTAATGTTGCATACATTATGGGGTATTGTATTACACGCATAATTATTATCGTTATAATATGTTTATATAACCGCTTGAGCATTTTTTGCAGAAATTTAATCAGACAATCAAGTGAATTCTTTAAATTTTCCTCTAAAGATAATAGATTAGTGTAAAAAATTTTACAAATTTCATTAGTTAAAAGGTTATTACTTATTCGGAAACATTTCGTAAGCACATCTGATTGATTGATTTTACAAAATTGAGAAAGTATTTTTATCCCTCGAAGTTTACTTATAGTCTTTTCTCAGGATGATAGTTTACTTCCTAATTTTCATCTTTTTGTTGTGAACATTTAAGCCACTTCTGGATGACAGTTGGAAGATTTTAACCACTAAAAAAACTTCTGTTAATCTTCTACAAGAAACTTCCAAGTGTCTCATAGAGCACACTTCTATTCTTCAGTTCTTCCGGACAGATGGTCAGTATAACGATACTTGCGCTATAAAATGCTTCAGCAATTTAATCGCCTTATTGTGTGAAAGATACTTCCGCGAGAGTTCAGCGGTAAAAAATGTTTACAGGGAACTTACTTTTGTTTTTACATATTAAGTTGAAGGTTTGTGTTTTCCTTTTCGTTTCTACTCGTATCAACTGCACACACTTTCCTGACACTGGTTCCGTCCTCACTCATTTATGTGTCCCTTGATTATGTGATAATATTTTCTTTAGTTTTTTCTAACATAATTAATACTAATTAAATTATATGGAAGGTAATAATTCTATATGAGAAAAACAAATACACGCATAGTTAGTTCCTACATAAAATAATAAAAGACAATATTTGGAAAACTACTAATAATGAGCTTGATCTTAAGCTAATTAATGGGGTAATATTTGTTAAGCATCAATTTGGGAATAAAAGGTGATTTAGAAAGTTAATCGAACTGTAAAAGGCAATTTTGAAGCAATCACACTCACAATTTCATTAAGAAATTTTGTTAAAATTCATTTTTAAAATTTCATTTATTTTCTTTTTAGAAATTGTCCAATTTTACCTTTAACTAACACCCCCACTTGCTAAAAGCTTAAAAATATTTATGGTTTTGTTTTGTGTGATGGCATTGAACTGAGAAATATTGTTCTTTTGTTTATTTTTTGGATCAGCCAATACATATGCAACCATTTTTACAACCACCCACATATTTATTAGGGGGAGATTAATTTAAAAGGATTTAAGAGAAAATGTATAGCTTGAAGTTGTTATTTCGAAATATACATCTGCGGCCTCGTAGGTCTAACAAAGTGATTCGGAACATGATCGAAAGTTAAAATTTTCAAAGAACTTTCATTATAGACTAGACTATAGACTAGACTATAGACTAGACTATAGACTAGACTATAGCCTAGACCATAGACTAGACTATAGACTAGACTATAGACTAGACTATAGACTAGACTATAGACTAGACTATAGACTAGACTATAGACTAGACTATAGACTAGACTATAGACTAGACTATAGACTAGACTATAGACTAGACTATAGACTAGACTATAGACTAGACTATAGACTAGACTATAGACTAGACTATAGACTAGACTATAGACTAGACTATAGACTATACTATAGACTAGACTATAGACTAGACTATAGACTAGACTATAGACTAGACTATAGACTAGACTATAACTAGACATAGACTAGACGATAGACTAGACTATAGACTAGACTATAGACTAGACTATAGGACTAGACTATAGACTAGACTATAGACTAGACTATAGACTAGACTATAGACTAGACTATAGACTAGACTATAGACTAGACTATAGACTAGACTATAGACTAGACGTATAGACTAGACTATAGACTAGACTATAGACTAGACTATAGACTAGACTATAGACTAACTATAGACTAGACTATAGACTAGACTATAGAATAGACTATAGACTAGACTAGAGACTAGACTACTATAGACTAGACTATAGACTAGACTATAGACTAGACTATAGACTAGACTATAGACTAGACTATAGACTAGACTATAACTAGACTATAGACTAGACTATAGACTAGACTATAGACTAGACTATAGACTAGACTATAGACTAGACTATAGAGACTAGACTATAGACTAGACTATAGACTAGACTATAGACTAGACTATAGACTAGACTATAGACTAGACTAGACTAGACTAGACTATAGACTAGACTATAGACTAGACTATAGACTAGACTATAGACTAGACTATAGACTAGACTATAGACTAGGACTATAGACTAGACTATAGACTAGACTATAGACTAGACTATAGACTAGACTATAGACTAGACTATAGACTAGACTATAGACTAGACTATAGACTAGACTATAGACTAGACTATAGACTAGACTATAGACTAGACTATAGACTAGACTATAGACTAGACTATAGACTAGACTATAGACTAGACTATAGACTAGACTATAGACTAGGACTATAGACTAGACTATAGACTAGACTATAGACTAGACTATAGACTAGACTATAGACTAGACTATAGACTAGACTATAGACTAGACTATAGACTAGACTATAGACTAGACTATAGACTAGACTATAGACTAGACATAGACTAGACTATAGACTAGACTATAGACTAGACTATAGACTAGACTATAGACTATAGACTAGACTATAGACTAGACTATAGACTAGACTATAGACTAGACTATAGACTAGACTATAGACTAGACTATAGACTAGACTATAGACTAGACTATAGACTAGACTATAGACTAGACTATAGACTAGACTATAGACTAGACTATAGACTAGACTATAGACTAGACTATAGACTAGACTGTAGACTAGACTATAGACTAGACTATAGACTAGACTATAGACTAGACTATAGACTAGACTATAGACTAGACTATAGACTAGACTGTAGACTAGACTATAGACTAGACTATAGACTAGACTATAGACTAGACTATAGACTAGACTATAGACTAGACTATAGACTAGACTATAGACTAGACTATAGACTAGACTATAGACTAGACTATAGACTAGACTATAGACTAGACTATAGACTAGACTATAGACTAGACTATAGACTAGACTATAGACTAGACTATAGACTAGACTATAGACTAGACTATAGACTAGACTATAGACTAGACTATAGACTAGACTATAGACTAGACTATAGACTAGACTATAGACTAGACTATAGACTAGACTATAGACTAGACTATAGACTAGACTATAGACTAGACTATAGACTAGACTATAGACTAGACTATAGACTAGACTATAGACTAGACTATAGACTAGACTATAGACTAGACTATAGACTAGACTATAGACTAGACTATAGACTAGACTATAGACTAGACTATAGACTAGACTATAGACTAGACTATAGACTAGACTATAGACTAGACTATAGACTAGACTATAGACTAGACTATAGACTAGACTATAGACTAGACTATAGACTAGACTATAGACTAGACTATAGACTAGACTATAGACTAGACTATAGACTAGACTATAGACTAGACTATAGACTAGACTATAGACTAGACTATAGACTAGACTATAGACTAGACTATAGACTAGACTATAGACTAGACTATAGACTAGACTATAGACTAGACTATAGACTAGACTATAGACTAGACTATAGACTAGACTATAGACTAGACTATAGACTAGACTATAGACTAGACTATAGACTAGACTATAGACTAGACTATAGACTAGACTATAGACTAGACTATAGACTAGACTATAGACTAGACTATAGACTAGAGTATAGACTAGACTATAGACTAGACTATAGACTAGACTATAGACTCGACTATGGACTCGACTATAGACTAGACTATAGACTCGATTATAGACTAGACTATAGATTCGACTATAGACTAGACTATAGAATAGATTATAAGTAGAGAAAGTACCGAGGAAGTACGATATCAAAAAGTACTAAAGTACCAAATTTTAAAACAAAAAATATGTCTGCTTTTAAACCAGTTGACCTGACCCAAGGCTAAGATAAAACAAAAGTTTTTCGAACACTGAAAAACAACAGAAAATCGGCAACTTATTTGGGACCATTCTAACTTACATATGCAAATAGTACGCATAAATTTATGTAATACCCATTAACCCCATTTTAGTACTTTGCCATTTAAATGTGTTCATATGTACTATTTAAATGTTAAAGTTAGCTAACTTTAATAAATTCTTAAAGAATCGAAAATGTTGGGTGAAAGAAAAGTAAGAAAAAAAGCAATAAGAAAATAAACTACAAATACATAAAACTTTACTTTTAGTTTTTTTTTCGTGTCCATTAAATAAACTGTAAATTCGTAGTAAAACAAAAGGGAGTAGTGTGGGTTTGGTTTACATTACAAGGTTAAATAAATACTACAGTTTATGTAGCTATTTATGCAGGGATATTAAATGAAAGTTACAAAAAGTACCAATAAAAATTCTACTTTAACTGTTTTAATGATTACGAATATTTTGATTATTAAAGGGTTAAAGAAAGGGATTTATCTTATAGTTTAATGGATTTAGCAACGCTGAATCTCCGAATCTGTAAACTGACTTTCACCATCCCAACAGATTTTGGTGATATTGTCTTATTATAGATGAAATTTATTTTGTGACTTTTTGGCATTATATTTATTTATATTTTAACGGTAAATAACCATTTTTTGTTATTTAACACTTCGGTACTTTTTCTTAGTGTTTTCCTAAGTAATTATAAAGTCAAAGTTTTACTCATGCTACGAATAATTAAAAGCTATTTTTGGCAATCTCGTTATTATGATGATGTGTAGAAAGAATATTTATTTAATTCCAAAACTTAGTAATGACTTTTTTTCGTCAAACTTTATGATTAACATAAAGAAAACGGAAATCTTTGCATACTTTGGCAATTAAACATTCTAACATAATATTTTGTTAAAATTATACTTGACTTTAACATACATATAGGCAAAAGTTTATCGCATTTAATTATGTACTTTCTTTCATTTATAGAATATTTAATGAAGAATGTTATTTAATGTATACGATTATTTCAACTTTGTTTTTCTGCTTAATATTAACTTATACAGAAAATGAATGTATGTTAATTGGTTTTAACCTAAAATAATTAATATGTACATATTATATTACTTGTCATACTGACATAATTCATTATTCAATACTTACGTTATATAAATATAGTTTCGACTATAGTAAAGACTATAGTGTGGAGTTTGCACTACAGTAAAGAATAAAGTCTAGATTATAGTAAAGACTAAAGTCTATATTATAGTCTGTACGATAGTAAGGAAATTGGTCTGGACTATTGTAAAGACTATAGTCTGGACTATTGTAAAGACTATAGTCTGGACTATAGTAAAGACTGTAGTCTGGACTATAGTCTGAACTATAGTCTGGACTATAATAAATACTATAGTCTGGACTATAGTAAATACTATAGTCTGGACTATAGTAAATACTATAGTCTGGACTATAGTAAATACTATAGTAAATACTATAGTAAAGACTATAGTCTGCACTATAGTAAAGACTATAGTCTGGACTATAGTAAAGACTATAGTCTGGACTATAGTAAAGACTATAGTCTGGACTATAGTAAAGACTATAGTCTGGACTATAGTAAAGACTATAGTCTGGACTATAGTAAAGACTATAGTCTGGACTATAGTAAAGACTATAGTCTGGACTATAGTAAAGACTATAGTCTGGACTATAGTAAAGACTATAGTCTGGACTATAGTAAAAACTATAGTCTGGAATATAGTAAAAACTATAGTCTGGACTATAGTAAAGACTATAGTCTGGACTATAATAAAGACTATAGTCTGGACTATAGTAAAGACTATAGTCTGGACTATAGTAAAGACTATAGTCTGGACTATAGTAAATACTATAGTCTGGACTATAGTAAAGACTGTAGTCTGGACTATAGTAAAGACTGTAGTCTGGACTATAGTAAAGACTATAGTCTGGAATATAGTAAAGTCTATAAACTGGGCTATAGTAAAGTCTATAATCTGGACTATAGTAAAGTCTCTAGTCTGGACTATAGTAAAGTTTAGAGTCTGGACTATAGTAAGGACTTTAGTAAAGACTACTGTATTGACTATAGTAAAGACTATAGTATGGACTATAATAAAGACTATAGTCTGTACAATAGTAAAGACTCATAGTCTGGACTATAGTAAAGACTATGGTCTGGAATGTAGTAAGGACTATAGTAAAGTCTATGGTCTTGACTATAGTACAGTCTATAGTCTGGACTCTAGTAAATACTATTGTCTGGACTCTAGTAAAGACTATAGTTTGCACTCTAGTAATGACTATAATCTGCACTATACTAAGGACTATAGTGCAGACTTTTGGGAGAAAATATGAATGATTTTCGGATTTTTTTCAGATTTTCAATATTTACTCAATTTATACGTTATTTAACAATATATAGCACTCTATGTATGTAAATTTTAATAATATTATGTACAATACATGTGTAATATTTTCTCTCTGAGGTCACATTATCACAGGATGCAGTAAAAATTCTCTAGATTTAAATTAAAAAAATATAAACAAAATGTATTTGTTTATGTAATAGTATTGTTGTAGGTTTATTTGTAAAGAAATTAAAAATTTTCCCACAATCATGTTGTTTCATACTTCATCATTGTACTGAATATACAATATTTTTCATTCATGTTGTCAAATACAGCTTTAGAGCAGTAGCAGCAGCAAGCACTCAGTGCCAAATAATGTAGGTTGAACAAATGTGTCCTTAACAATTGCCAAAATGGAAATAAAAGTAAATATGTGTGATGATTTATTGTGTGCTTTTTTTTATAAAAATCCTTTTAAATTTTTAGTACGTGATTTTTAAATGAATTTTCAAACAATTTATTTTTATTTGTTTAAAGAAAAATTATTAAAAATTTTCATTTTTAAAAAGCTTTCAATTTCAAGTAAAATCTAAACAAAAACAGCAATCAAGTGTTAACAAACAATAGCTTGCAACAACCACTTATATAAAATAGTTTTATCAAGTGTGTATGTTGTACTTGTTGTTGTTGTTGTTAAATGCTCTACAGGTGCAAAATTCAAATATCCTTATGTTCAGGCATACTACTCCCCTTGCACTTGTCGTTAATTGAATGGAATTTTGGATGTATTGAAAGTGTTGGGTTGCCTTGAGCTATACAAGTTTGTGGTTTGTTTTAATAGTTGTGGAAATAGTTTGATTATTAGTGGGTGTGGTAAAAAGTAAATTCGTGTGTGCAAAAAATTTTATATAATCTAGAGTATAACCTTTACTATAGTCTAGACTATATATATAGTCTTTACTATGGACTTTACCTTGTTCCAGACTATAGTCTTTACTATAGTAAAGACTAATGTCTGTACTATAGTCCAGACTATTGTCTTTATTATTGTCTTTTCTATAGTCCAGAGTATAGTCTTTACTTTAGTCCAGACTATAGTCTTTACTATAGTCCAGACAATAGTCCTTACTATAGTCCAGACTATAGTTCTTACTACAGTCCATACCATAACCTTTACTATAGTCCTTACTATAGTCCAGACTATAGTCTTTACTATAGACTTTACCTTGTTCCAGACTGTAGTCTTTTCTATAGTCCGGACAATAGTCTTTACTATAGTCCAGACTATAGTCTTTACCTTAGTCTTCACTATAGTCCAGACTATAGTCTTTACCTTAGTCCAGTCTATAGTCTTTACCTTAGTCCAGACTATAGTCTTTACTATAGTCCAGACTGTAGTATTTACTGTAGTACAAAGTGTTGTCTTTACTATAGTCCAGTCTATAGTCTTTACCTTAGTCCAGACTATAGTCTTTACTATAGTCCAGACTGTAGTATTTACTGTAGTACAAAGTGTTGTCTTTACTATAGTCCAGACTATAGTCTTTACTATAGGCCAGACTATAGTCTTTACTATAGACTTTACCTTGTTCCAGACTGTAGTCTTTTCTATAGTCCGGACAATAGTCTTTACTATAGTCCAGACTATAGTCTTTACCTTAGTCTTCACTATAGTCCAGACTATAGTCTTTACCTTAGTCCAGTCTATAGTCTTTACCTTAGTCCAGACTATAGTCTTTACTATAGTCCAGACTGTAGTATTTACTGTAGTACAAAGTGTTGTCTTTACTATAGTCCAGACTATAGTCTTTACTATAGGCCAGACTATAGTCTTTATTATAGTCCTGACTATAGTCGTTATCTTAGTCCAGACTATAGTCTTTGCTATAGTCCAGACTGTAGTATTTACTGTAGTCCAGACTTTAGTATTTACTATAGTCTTTACCTTAGTCCAGATTATAGTATATACTATAGTCCAGACTATAGTCTTCACTATTGTCCACATTATAATCTTTATAATAGTCCAGGCTAAAGTCTATGATCTCATCTTTACTATAGTCCAGACTATAGTATTTACTATAGTCCAGACTATAGTATTTACTATAGTCCAGACTATAGTATTTACTATAGTTCAGACTATGTATTTATTATAGTTCAGACTATGTATTTATTATAGTCCAGACAATGTATTTACTATAGTCCAGACTGCAGTATTTTCTATAGTCCAGAGTATAGTATTTACTATAGTCCAGACTATAGTATTTACTATAGTCCAGACAATGTATTTACTATAGTCCAGACTGCAGTATTTTCTATAGTCCAGACTATAGTATTTACTATAGTCCAGACTATAGTATTTACTATAGTGCAGACTATAGTATTTACTATAGTCCAGACTATAGTCTTTACTATAGTCCAGACTATAGTCTTTACTATACTACAAACTATAGTCTTTACTATAGTCCAGACTATAGTCTTTACTATAGTCCAGACTTATAGCCTTTACTATAGTCCAGACTATAGCCTTTACTATAGTCCGGACTATAACCTTTTCTATTGTCCACACTATAGCCTTTACTATAGTCCAGATTATAGTTATTGCTATAGCCCAGACTATAGCTTTTACTATAGTCCAGACTATAGCATATACAATAGTCCAGTCTATAGCCTTAACAATAGTCCAGACTATAGCCTTTACTATAGTCCAGATAGCCTTTACTATAGTCCAGATAGCCTTAACTATAGTCCAGACTATAGCCTTTACTATAGTACAGTCTATAGTTATTACTATAGTCCAGTCTATAGTCTTTATATAGTCCAGACTATAGTATTTACTATAGTGTTTACAGGCTTTTGTCTTTTCTTTAGTCTGTAATATAGTCCTAACTGTTTACTATCTCCTTTACTGAAGACTGTCTTTAGTATAGTCTCTACTATAGTCCAGATACTCAAGTAACTTACGTACAAATTTCAGATATAAGCTTTTTCAATTATAATATGTAAATATCAGAAATATTTTGAAAAATTACATATTTAATTAAATACAAATAATTGTGTTTTTGTTTAAGATTAAATCTATTTAAATTAAATAAATATTTATTTAAAGACAATTCGTTTATATAGTTACTGTTCAAAATATTGCAAAAAAAACATTCAAAAATTTGTATAGCATTTAGATTGTTTAATAAAATGTTATCATTTGATTAAACAAGTTTGTTGTTAAATCAGTCGGAATATATTGTACTAGATGGGGTTAAACTATTACCATGTGTTCACTCCCAAATATAAATGCTTTCAAGTCAAAAGCCAGCTATTGACAGCCGTTTACTAACAAATAAATTTTTAATTGTTTTGCCTTAAATATGCACCACACTTTTTTTCTCTTACTTTAATTTTATTTATATTATTATTATTTGTTTATACTTTTCTCTATATATTTGTTTACACATTTATTTATATTTTATTTATTTATCCAACTGTTTTAAACATATTCCTAAAGAGTGGGCTAAAGAGATAGCAGCAGTTGTTCATGTAAACATTTTACCCTTCCACCCAGGGTTCTTGCATAAAAAAAAACTAATTTATTTCCAATTATAATGACATTGTGTAGTAGTTCGAT
This sequence comes from Lucilia sericata, assembly GCF_015586225.1. Classification (NCBI taxonomy): domain Eukaryota; kingdom Metazoa; phylum Arthropoda; class Insecta; order Diptera; family Calliphoridae; genus Lucilia; species Lucilia sericata. The sequence continues at coordinate 48,065 of NW_023994484.1, forward strand.
AATAATTAGTAGTATGTATGTATTATTTATTTTTAATTTTTTTCTTTCGCTACTGATGGCAAATTGATGTTAGAAACGTTGCATACTTTTGTGCTTAGTATGGAAAATGTATTTTAATGAAAAATAAAAAGTTTTTCCGCTTTTTTTATTATTATTTTTTTTTGCGGAGGACGGAAATGTGCTGAGAGAAAAGTATGAGAGATAAAAGCATTTATAATTCATTTACAATGGATGTACTTAAGCGCTGTATGTAGGTGTGTGTTTATGAATAAAATTCAATAAATCAAACATTTCCTCTCGTGGTGTAACTAATAGAGTTAGCGAAAGTAGACAATAATGAATTAGTTTAGTTAGGCATTAATATATGACTATTATCTAGACTATAATTTTGACTATAGTTGAATCTATAATATACATATACTATAATCATATAGTAGACTATATTCAATACCATACTATAGTATAGACTAGAGTTCAAACTATAGTCTAACTATAGTCCAGACCATAGTATATACTATAGTCCAGACTATAGTCTATACTTCAGTCCAGACTATAGTCTATTTTTTTTTGCTATAGTATGGACTATAGTCCAGACTATAGTCCATACTATAGTCCAGACTATAGTCTATACTATAGTCCAGACTATAGTCCATATTATAGTCCAGACTATAGTCCATACTATAGTCCAGACTATAGTCCATACTATAGTCCAGACTATAGTCCATACTATAATCCAGACTATAGTCCATACTATAATCCAGACTATAGTCCATACTATAGTCCAGACTTTAGTCTATACTATAGTCCAGACTATAGTCTATACTATAGTCCAGACTCTAGTCTATACTATAGTCCAGACTATAGTCTATACTATAGTCCAGACTATAGTCTATACTATAGTCCAGACTATAGTCTATACTATAGTCCAGACTATAGTCTATACTATAGTCCAGACTATAGTCTATACTATAGTCCAGACTATAGTCTATACTATAGTCCAGACTATAGTCTATACTATAGTCCAGACTATAGTCTATACTTCAGTCCAGACTATAGTCTATACTTCAGTCCAGACTATAGTCTATACTTCAGTCCAGACTATAGTCCATACTATAGTCCATACTATAGTCCAGACTATAGTCCACACTATAGTCCAGACTATAGTCCATACTATAGTCCAGACTATAGTCCATACTATAGTCCAGACTATAGTCTATACTATAGTCCAGACTATAGTCTATACTATAGTCCAGACTATAGTCCATACTATAGTCTATACTATAGTCCAGACTATAGTCTATACTATAGTCCAGACTATAGTCTATACTATAGTCCAGACTATAGTCTATACTATAGTCCAGACTATAGTCTATACTATAGTCCAGACTATAGTCTATACTATAGTCCAGACTATAGTCTATACTATAGTCCAGACTATAGTCTATGCTATAGTCCAGACTATATTCTATGCTATAGTCCAGACTATATTCTATGCTATAGTCCAGACTATAGTCTATACTGTAGTCCAGACTATAGTCTATACTATAGTCTGTACTATAGTCCAGACTATAGTCTCTAATATACTCCAAACTATAGTCTATATTAATGTCTGGACTAAGGTCTATACTATAGTCCAGACTATAATCTATACTAAAGTCCAGACTATAGTCTATACTAAAGTCCAGATTATAGTCTATAGTCTATACTAAGGTCCAGATTATAGTCTATACTATAGTCCAGACTATAGTCTATACTATAGTCAAGACTATAGTCTATACTATAGTACAGACTATAGTTTATACTACTATATAATCCAGACTATTGTCTATACTATAGTCCAGTCTATATAGTCAGAGTTTGTCCCGACTACAGTCTTGTCTACAGTCTTAACTGAAGTCTTTACTATATTCCTGACTATAGAGTATATTTTTTGGAAAATTAATGTTTCTAATTTCCTATTCCCTGTTGTTATCAACGATATTTTAAAACTTTTGCATTTGAGATTTACGTTTTTTTTTTTGTTTGTTTTCAAAACTACATTAGTAGTGTCATTCAAAGGATGTTTAAGTAAAATTTTCTTTTGACTAAAATCGTACACAACCCTGAAATATTATGTGTCCTTCGCTTTATATACAATTTACATCCTTTGTTGAAATTGTTATTTTTTCATAAAAATACTTTTTTTTGTTTTATATACTTGATTGTGACTGCAAAAATAATAAAAAAATATGAAAAATTACATTTAAAGAGTTTTTATAACATAGTTCGTGAGCCTTGTTTTCAAAATTGAACTTCCTCTTTATCCTTTTATTTAGTTTTATGTATTTGTGTGTGAGTACATTAACACAAACACATATTTTCTGTCTGACGGAACATCATATTGTTCATAAATAAATAAATGCATTTTTATAACATTTGGTTTCTTCTTGTTTTTTGCGTTTTATAATATACTTTTTTTATTATAAATGGTAGTTTTATGATAATAAATGTAAAAGTTTCAAGTACTACACCATTTCGTATTTAATTTTAGAATGAACATTTCTTTGATGTGATAAGCCTGAATTTAACATACAATTGGAAATGGTGTATTTATTCTCTTTTGCTATATTTTATTCCTCTTACAATTTAAAGGTTAAATGATGATTGATGATAATTTGTTTTTTCGCATTCAACATTGTGTAAATTTTTTTTAAACTAAGAACAATTTTACAGAATAAAATTAATGAAAATGTTAAAAAACTGTTGTCTAAGATGAACATGAATAAAGTAGAATAATGCTTAGAGCTATTAAAATGCAAAAAGTTTTACTTTTAATTGAAAGTAGTTAGTATTAGGGGGCTTACTCCTACTACCACTACTCAGAGCATTATGTTGTTATTGGGGAAATAAGTTAAGTAAAGTTGGATAAAGAGAGTGGTGTTTCTTGATGTTAGACTTAACTTTCATTTAACTATAATCCAGACTTAACTATGGTCCAGAATATAGTCTATAGTCTAGACTATAGACCAAAGTCCAGACTATAGTCTGAACAAGAACTGAACTATAACTGAACTATAACTGAACTAGAACTGAACCAGAACTGAACTAGAACTGAACTAGAACTGAACTAGAACTGAACTAGAACTGAACTAGAACTGAACTAGAACTGAACTAGAACTGAACTAGAACTGACTAGAACTAGAACTGAACTGAACTAGAACTGAACTAGAACTGAACTAGAACTGAACTAGAACTGAACTAGAACTGAACTAGAACTGAACTAGAACTGAACTAGAACTGAACTAGAACTGAACTAGAACTGAACTAGAACTGAACTAGAACTGAACTAGAACTGAACTAGGAACTGAACTAGAACTGAACTAGAACTGAACTAGAACTGAACTAGAACTGAACTAGAACTGAACTAGAACTGAACTAGAACTGAACTAGAACTGAACTAGAACTGAACTAGAACTGAACTAGAACTGAACTAGAACTGAACTAGAACTGAACTAGAACTGAACTAGAACTGAACTAGAACTGAACTAGAACTGAACTAGAACTGAACTAGAACTGAACTAGAACTGAACTAGAACTGAACTAGAAACTGAACTAGAACTGAACTAGAACTGAACTAGAACTGAACTAGAACTGAACTAGAACTGAACTAGAACTGAACTAGAACTGAACTAGAACTGAACTAGAACTGAACTAGAACTGAACTAGAACTGAACTAGAACTGAACTAGAACTGAACTAGAACTGAACTAGAACTGAACTAGAACTGAACTAGAACTGAACTAGAACTGAACTAGAACTGAACTAGAACTGACTAGAACTGAACTAACTGACTAGAACTGAACTAGAACTGAACTAGAACTGAACTAGAACTGAACTAGAACTGAACTAGAACTGAACTAGAACTGAACTAGAACTGAACTAAACTGAACTAGAACTGAACTAGAACTGAACTAGAACTGAACTAGAACTGAACTAGAACTGAACTAGAACTGAACTAGAACTGAACTAGAAACTAGAACTGAACTAGAACTGACTAGAACTGAACTAGAACTGAACTAGAACTGAACTAGAACTGAACTAGAACTGAACTAGAACTGAACTAGAACTGAACTAGAACTGAACTAGAACTGAACTAGAACTGAACTAGAACTGAACTAGAACTGAACTAGAACTCTGAACTAGAACTGAACTAGAACTGAACTAGAACTGAACTAGAACTGAACTAGAACTGAACTAGAACTGAACTAGAACTGAACTAGAACTGAACTAGAACTGAACTACTGAACTAGAACTGAACTAGAACTGAACTAGAACTGAACTAGAACTGAACTAGAACTGAACTAGATCTGAACTAGAACTGAACTAGAACTGAACTAGAACTGAACTAGAACTGAACTAGAACTGAACTAGAACTGAACTAGAACTGAACTAGAACTGAACTAGAACTGAACTAGAACTGAACTAGAACTGAACTAGAACAGAATTAGAACTGAACTAGTCAAGATATAGTCCAGACTATAGTCTATAGTCCACACTATAGTCCAGTCTAGATTATACCCTATTACCCACACAATTTGTTGATTGCTAAACGAGTTTACCAACTGATGAATTGTTTATTAAACTTTCATTAATATGCCTTTTATGGCGATTTATTTTTTTAACCCAATACTTCCCCTATTGTTTTGTTACAAATAAAGTTCAATATTATCTTAAAGAAATCTTGAAAGAAAGAAAGTTTTAAACTTTTAATAAATTTGTTATTTGCTTTCTGAGAACTTGTTAGTAACACGTTTTCAGTTTTACAACAAGTCTTGAAATTTTACTTACTCTACAGCTTGACTTGATTGAAAAGTATCAAATATTTTTTGTCTTCAAAGCTCTCCTAGTGTTTAAGAAAATGAAAAGTTTAAATAAGAACTTTTTCACTAAGAGGTTGTTGTTTGTTGCTTGTAAAAGTGTGTTATATTGATATTTAAGTACATATTTTATAAAAGTATAAAATAATAAATCAACAAAAAACCCCCAACTGAGTATTTAGAAAAATTGTTATTGCTTTTCTTCCATCTTTGGCCAAGGAATAACTTTGCATATTTCATAACTGCTTAAAAGTATACTAAAAATTTTGAAGTGAAATTAATTTACCTAGAAGTATGCAATCAATTTTATACTTATATAGGAATATAATAATAATAAAACTTGTAAATAAAGTGTGTTTAACAAAAAAATTCTATTAAATTAATAAAGAATTTTTAGGCTTTAAATGTGATTAACTCTTAATTCATGTTAATTTTTGTTAAACACACTTAGGTACATACATTCTTATGAACCGTTTTTCACACAACCTTTTATCCTTTATTTTAACGCCTTAACGTATGCTTTATAACTTGTGTTTTTAATTATTAACAGTCTGTCTGTTTTACGTTTCAATCCCTTTCATTGTTATTTTAAATTATCCATTTCTCTTACTTTCTTTTTTGTGTCGTTTTTTTTCTTGTTAATTTTGCCTTTCAGGATTTAGCTTAACACATAAAATAATTTGTTCTTCCTCGTTCACGTAAACTATTTGAAAATAATCTTTAGTTATTTTATTTCAATCTCATCTCATAATTTTCCCGTTTTATTATAAACTTTTAATTATTTTCGCATGTTTCATGTTCATGTTCATTGGCATTCAGTTTCTGATGTTAAGCTAAAAGTTTAACGAGTTCAGTAAGCAAAACAATTTTTTAATATTTTGCGCGGAATACATATTTTACTTTACAAACCTCTGGCAATGGGGAAGTAAATTTTAAATATTTTGTAGTTTAGAGCAAATTTTTTAAGGATTAAGAATTTAGTATAACAAAAGTGTATTAATGGGTTTTAATAGTCAATTGTGTGTTTAGCAGTTAATTATTGCATAAATTTAAATTGTTTAAATGATATTTTACTTAAAGCTATAATATAGTCTTTATTTTAATTTTCTTATTATTTTCTCTTCTTTCAGTTTTTATGCTGTCAAAATATCAAATTGTTTCTAGATGTGTGTCGAAATCATTTTAAATTAAGAGAATCTGATCTATTTGAGCCAAATATGCTGTATGATTTAACAAATTTCCATCGTGTTTTAATTACTCTCTCCAAATTGTCACAATGTGCTAAAGTACAAAAATTACATCCCAACTTAGAGTAAGTATTATGTTCTAAAGTAAGATGTTCTTTGGAGATAGAGTACTACTTAGAACTAAAGTAAAGTGGAACTGAACTAGAAGTGAACCGGAACTGACTAGACTGAACTAGAACTGAACTAGAACTGAACTAGAACTGAACTAGAACTGAACTAGAACTGAACTAGAACTGAACTAGACTGAACTAGAACGAACTAGAACTGAACTAGAACTGAACTAGAACTGAACTAGAACTGAACTAGAACTGAACTATAGAACTGAACTAGAACTGAACTAGAACTGAACTAGAACTGAACTAGAACTGAACTAGAACTGAACTAGAACTGAACTAGAACTGAACTAGAACTGAACTAGAACTGGAACTAGAACTGAACTAGAACTGAACTAGAACTGAACTAGAACTGAACTAGAACTTGAACTAGAACTAGAACTGAACTAGAACTGAACTAGAACTGAACTAGAACTGAACTAGAACTGAACTAGAACTGAACTAGAACTGAACTAGAACTGAACTAGAACTGAACTAGAACTGAACTAGAACTGAACTAGAACTGAACTAGAACTGAACTAGAACTGAACTAGAACTGAACTAGAACTGAACTAGAACTGAACTAGAACTGAACTAGAACTGAACTAGAACTGAACTAGAACTGAACTAGAACTGAACTAGAACTGAACTAGAACTGAACTAGAACTGAACTAGAACTGAACTAGAACTGAACTAGAACTGAACTAGAACTGAACTAGAACTGAACTAGAACTGAACTAGAACTGAACTAGAACTGAACTAGAACTGAACTAGAACTGAACTAGAACTGAACTAGAACTGAACTAGAACTGAACTAGAACTGAACTAGAACTGAACTAGAACTGAACTAGAACTGAACTAGAACTGAACTAGAACTGAACTAGAACTGAACTAGAACTGAACTAGAACTGAACTAGAACTAGAACTGAACTAGAACTGAACTAGAACTGAACTAGAACTGAACTAGAACTGAACTAGAACTGAACTAGAACTGAACTAGAACTGAACTAGAACTGAACTAGAACTGAACTAGAACTGAACTAGAACTGAACTAGAACTGAACTAGAACTGAACTAGAACTGAACTAGAACTGAACTAGAACTGAACTAGAACTGAACTAGAACTGAACTAGAACTGAACTAGAACTGAACTAGAACTGAACTAGACTTGAACTAGAACTGAACTAGAACTGAACTAGAACTGAACTAGAACTGAACTAGAACTGAACTAGAACTGAACTAGAACTGAACTAGAACTGAACTAGAACTGAACTAGAACTGAACTAGAACTGAACTAGAACTGAACTAGAACTGAACTAGAACTGAACTAGAACTGACTAGAACTGAACTAGAACTGAACTAGAACTGAACTAGAACTGAACTAGAACTGAACTAGACTGAACTAGATAACTAGAACTGAACTAGAACTGAACTAGAACTGAACGAGAACTGAAATAGAACTGAACTAGAACTGAACTAGAACTAAACATTTTTATTAATATACATTTTTTTCATATTTTACAGAGGTTTTAATTTACCCTTATCACCAAGTGAAAGATCTCATTCCGATGAAGCCATATACAAAGATTTACATTCAACGTAAGTACCAAAGTACATAATTCACAAAACATATTATAAAAAATTTGATTTAAGTTTAAACGTCTTTATTAATAACATTTTTTTTAAATTTTAAAAAATCGTAGTTTTTAGGATTTTTTAATAAAGTTATATACCTACATATATCAGATTTCTATCTACTGTCTATAACTCTCTCTCTCTATCTCCATCTCTCTCTCTCTCGCTCTCTTACTTCCCACTAATTTTCGCAACTCTAAAAAATATGCTTTGAATTTTAAATATTTGAAATTGTTTAAAATAAAATACTATTCAATAAAATAAACTCAAAATCCTAAAGTGATATTAAGAAAAATGGCAGTTTGGATAATCCCTCCGAATATTATGATCACACTTCACAAAGTGGTTCTATATCAGTAGAAGATGAAAACAGTGATATAACAATAGAAAATGAAATGGGCACCGAAAATACCGATGACTATGAAGATGACAACTTTTCGGCCTTAAGTGAAAATATTGAAGAAGAATCACTATCGGGCGGTGCAAATGGCAGTGGCAATGAAAGTATCAATGCACCCACAAACAATTCACCTAGTATAGTGCGTCCGGCACGTTCTAACAGCACAACAGCACCACCCTTAACTACACGTTCAATTTCTTCATCTGCCATGGGAGTAGGTGGTGGTTATGGCATGGGTTCCACTTCCTCACGGCATCGTTTGTACAATATGTCTGCGGCGGCCATTGATAGAAATCAAAATTTACAAAATGTTGCTGCTGCTGTTTATAACTATCATGTGGTCAGCAAAGAAGTTGGACATGAATATCTAAATGACATTTATTCGGAGGAAGATGAAAAAGTCTATGAAGATTTATGTTATGTCACGTTCTCATCAAAAGTCTCCGAGGTGTGCATACAACTACTATTTCCATTAATATAAAACAATAATATATAAAATCACAAACCCTCAGCTACTATTTGGTGTTGGATGTTGTAAATGAAAATCAAAAAGGAACCAGAAAATGTTTTCTGGTGTTGCTGGGTGTTGCTTTATATTTTCCTTTCTGTTTGTGATCTCAGTTTAAAGCTAAAAAGTAGTTGTAGTGCCTGTTTACAGTATTTAGCTTTTTGCTTTTTTTTTTCTATTTTATTTAAAAATAATATTTATTTTATTTATTTCTTTACTTCCTTTTGAATCATTATCCTTTTAGTCTCCCAAGTTGCTGTAGGCCAGCACAACAGTAATCCATTAAATATTTATTTTTCACAGTTTTTAATCAGAACTGCTTGTTTCTCCCATTACGGTTGTTGTATTGCTCCAGGTCTTGTTTTTTTTTTAACGTTTAATTCCTTTGTTTCCTTTTGCTAATCAAATTCAGGATTTAAAGCAAAATAAATTCAACAAGATACATATTGTTGTATTTTTGCTTATATATCATTTTTTTTTTTAAGGATTTTTTACACGTCTTTGCTTTATGGCGTGTTTTTTCTATAATCCCGCATTTTCTTGTTAAATATTTTTTTTACATTAATTTCAAATTCAGCTTTTATTCTAATTAATGACACTTGCTGTTAAACGTAGTGTATTTAACCACAACCATTTTGTTTTTATAAAATTTAAAAACAATTACATTTATTTCAAGTGTAATTCATATAAATGTAATTAATTGCATTTAAGAAGATTTTATGGGGCAAAAGAGCTAAATTAGAAAAGCGGCAACTAAATTAGAACTTAACTAGAACTGAACCAGAACTGAACTAGAACTTAATTAGCACTGAACTAGAACTTGATTAGAATTAAACTAGAGCTGAACTTGAACTAGAACTGAGTTAAAACTGAACTAGAACTAAACTAGAACTGAACCAGAACTGAATTAGAACTGAACTAGAACTAAACTAGAACTGAACTAGAACTGAACTAGAACTGAACTAGAACTGAACTAGAACTGAACTAGAACTGAACTAGAACTGAACTAGAACTGAACTAGAACTGAACTAGAACTGAACTAGAACTGAACTAGAACTGAACTAGAACTGAACTAGAACTGAACTAGAACTGAACTAGAACTGAACTAGAACTGAACTAGAACTGAACTAGAACTGAACTAGAACTGAACTAGAACTGAACTAGAACTGAACTAGAACTGAACTAGAACTGAACTAGAACTGAACTAGAACTGAACTAGAACTGAACTAGAACTGAACTAGAACTGAACTAGAACTGAACTAGAACTGAACTAGAACTGAACTAGAACTGAACTAGAACTGAACTAGAACTGAACTAGAACTGAACTAGAACTGAACTAGAACTGAACTAGAACTGAACTAGAACTGAACTAGAACTGAGTTAGAACTGAACGAGAACTGAATTATAACTGATCTGGAACTGACCTTAAACTAAAAAAAAAACTGAATTAGAGCTGAATTAGAACTGAACTAGAACAGAGCTGATCTATAACTAAACTAGAATTGAACCAGAACTGAACTAGAAGTTAATTAGCACTGAACTAGAACTTGATTAGAATTAAACTAGAGCTGAACTTGAACTAGAACTGAGTTAAAACTGAACTAGAACTAAACTAGAACTGAACCAGAACTAAATTAGAACTGAACTAGAAGTGAACTAGAATTAGAACTGAACTAGAACTAAACTAGAACTGAACTAGAACTGAACTAGAACTGAAATAGAACTGAACTAGAACTGAACTAGAACTGAACTAGAACTGAACTAGAACTGAACTAGAACTGAAATAGAACTGAACTAGAACTGAACGAGAACTGAATTATAACTGATCTGGAACTGACCTTAAACTGTACTAGAACTGAACTAGAACTTAATTAGAATTAAACTAGAGCTGAACTTGAACTAGAACTGAGTTAAAACTGAACTATAATCTAAACGAGAACTGAATTATAACTGACCTAGAACTGAACTTGAACTGTACTAGAACTAAACTATAACTGAACTAGAACTGAATTAGAACAGAACTAGAACTAAAACTGAAATAGAACTGAACTTGAAATAAACTAGAACAAAACTATAACTAATCTAGACTTGAACTACAAATGAAGTAGAACTAAACTAGAACTGAAATTAAATTGAACTCGAATATATGTAACTAGGACAGCATTAAGACCGTATTAGAACTTTTAATCGTATTTTAAATATCTTACTCAATTCCCATTAACTACATTAATAGTTCCTTTCATGATAAACGAGTAAAAAAGTTTATTTGCAGATGAAATAGTATAATTATTAAGTTTCACATACAAATGAATCTAATCGAAAGTAACCACAATCAATGCTTTTTACTAGCTTATGTAGAAAACAAATTGCAATGGGAGATTATTTCCTGGAAAATGGTCCTTGAATTTGTTTATTTGTTTTAAAAACTATTATATTTTATGTACAGCATCCTTTTTTTACTTAAAAAACAACACATTTAACTTATAATCACCATATTTGTTTTTTATTCAAAGAATTTAGAAGTTTTAATTTGTTTTGTGTAAAAAAAAATAACAATTTTAAACATTCAAAAATAGTTAGTTATAGCTTTTCAATTTAAATAAATTTGTTTGTAATTGATTTTTAGTTGCATAAGTAAATAGTTGAATTTTTCGTTTAGTTTACAATCTATTGATTTCCATGAGTAGCTGTAGGAATATTTAAATTACTGTCATCACTTTGATTTCCATCATCATCATCTTCTGAATCACTGCTTAACATTTTACCCAGACTAGAGGTGACAGTAGTTACCGTACCCACCAGGGGTGTCACATCAACATAAGGATATTCGACTTTAACTATCTGACTCATTACCTGTAGAATGGCATCGAAACGTTTTTCCAAACGTCTATTGAAACGTCTCTTATGACGGTAATACTTATCACGTTCACTTAAACGGGTCTTTGCGGTTGATGTTGTTGTTGGTTGTTGTTCCATATTGTGTGTTAGATTACTTTGGGTACTAGTCGAGGGCATGTCGTTGAGAAATGCTTGATCGTGAATCTCTTCCTTGATCACTAAACTTTCAGTTTGTGTAATATTTTCTGATTTGATTTCAAATGTTTGGCCATTACCATCACGTACTGTTAACATGTTTAATGGTGCTAAAGCATTAGTTGGATTAATGTTTGTTTGCAATATATCCACCACCATATTTAAAGAACCTTGGGATTCTTCACTGGCATCAGCAAAATAGTTAGATTGCTGTTCCTGTAATTCATCTTCTTCATGGTGTTTAACTTCTCCTACAATGTCTCCCAAAGAAGATCTCTTAGAATAGAAATCATGATCGGTATTTCTAACACAATTCATATTTTCATCCTCATCTTCACACTGACCTAGGGAACCATTAATAATTCTAGTAGTTTCAGTTATGACTTGAAATTCATCATTTGTATCACTGCTAAATAAATGTATGCCATCATCAATAGAAATATTATTATTATTATTGTTGTTGTTGTTGCTAGTGTTCGATTGTATAACTACTGTTGTATTATTTGGTATATTTTCTTTAGCACAGTCTTTTTGTATGATTATAGTTTCATTATGTAACAATTTCGTAGGAGTTTTAATTGTAGTAGTTTGATTTTGTTGTTCTTGTTCTGTTATTATTGAGGAGGTTTGTACCAGTTCCTCTTCGCCCGTATGTTCAAGATGTTCGTTATTACTGTTTTCCGTACGATGTGTTAAGGCGTATGAGTGTAAATTAGTAGTTTTGCGTGTCATGAATGCGTGAATTGGCCCGAAAAACTCCCATTCTTGATTGATGCGTTTTATTAGCTCGGCATCGATGGTTTTGGAGGCAATGTTACCCAAGCGTGTTTGCTAAAAAGGGAGTAAGTAAGAAGTGTTAAAAATAGTTTAGAGAACTGAACTAAAACTGAACAAGAACTAAACCAGAGCGGAACTTGAACCAGATCTGAATTATAACTGATCAAGAACTGAGGTGGAACTGAACAAGAATTGAACTAGAACTGTACTAGAAATGAATTAAAGCAGAACTGAACTACAACTGAAGTAGAACTAAACTACAACTGAACAAGGAATAAACCAGAACTGAATTAGAACTGAACTAAAACCGAACTAGAACTAAATCTGAACTGAAATAGACCTCAACTAGAACAGAACTATATCTGATCTGGATTAGAACTAAACTAAAACTAAGAACTAAACCAGAACTGAACTAGAACTGAAATAGACCTGAACTAGAACTATATCTGATCTGGAACGAAACAAGTATTGAACCAGAACTGTGCAATAACTTAAGAAGAACTGAACTGAACTAGAACAGAACTGAACAAAAACTGAACTAGAATTAAACTAGAGCTGAACTAGAATTAAACTAGAGCTGAACTAGAATTAAACTAGAGCTAAAATAGAATTAAACTAGAACTGAACTAGAACTGAAATAGAACTGAACTAGAACTTAACTAGAACTGAACTAGAACTAAACTAGAACTGAACTAAAACTAAACTAGAACTGAACTAGAACTAAAATAGAACTAAACTAGAAATGGACTAGAACTAAACTAGAGCTGAACTAGAACCGAACTAGAACTAAACTAGAACTAAACTAGAACTGAACTAGAACTGAACTAGAACTGAACTAGAACTGAACTAGAACTGAACTAGAACTGAACTAGAACTGAACTAGAACTGAACTAGAACTGAACTAGAACTGAACTAGAACTGAACTAGAGCTGAACTAGAACTGAACTAGAACTGAACTAGAACTGAACTAGAACTGAACTAGAACTGAACTAGAACTGAACTAGAACTGAACTAGAACTAGAACTGAACTAGAACTGAACTAGAACTTAACTAGAACTGAACTAGAACTAAACTAGAACTGAACTAAAACTAAACTAGAACTGAACTAGAACTAAACAAGAACTAAAATAGAACTAAACTAGAAATGGACTAGAACTAAACTAGAGTTGAACTAGAACCGAACTAGAACTAAACTAGGACTGAACTAGAACTGAACTACAACCGATCTCCAAATTAACTAGAAATGGATAGCCTTCTTTGTCAAAAATTTTCTTTTCACGTTTTCCACGTAATCTGTAGTTTGTTTGCTCTCTTCCTCGCTCTTTTCATACTCACCTTGTATTGTTTATAACGTGTCAACATATTGGACCATTGTTTTCTAACAAAAAACACATTGAAATCATCCAAATTGGCCGCTATTAAAATGTTCCTACAAAAAAAAAGATAATAATAATGTAAAAGTTGCAAACACCTTGCATTGATTATAAACCACATTTTTAACTTACTTCCAAGGCACCACACTGCTGGGTTTATTAGTAAACCAGGCATCATGAGCAATTCTTGCTTCCACTAATTTACGTTTCTGTTCTATGGTCCCTGGATTGGATAGATTTTACGAATAGAAATTTACTTGTTCATATAATTACTTTTTCTCAAACTTACATTTTTTCGAGATGCGTCTCTTGGCATAAGAATGCAGTTCCATTCTAAAAGAAATTCACTTTGGCCGTCTGTCCGTCTACTTCAATTCTTCTTTTTGTTGATTTTCTTTTAATTCTTTAGTTTTCATATTATTTTATTGTTTGTTGATTAAACATTTAGGTGAACTTATTTAGATGAATGTATTTTTTCAGATTTTTACTTAATTATTTCTCTGCCAAATTGATTTTATTATTTGTCCGTGTACACTGCTGCTGTATAATTTTGTTTGTGATGTGTTGTGTGTTTGATTTTCTTGGACCGAATGAATCTCATGTTTTTTACTCACATTTTCATTTTGAGGTTAATTTCTGCTGTTTCTTTTCATTTCTTTTTTTTGTGTGTGTTTTTTCTTTGTGTTGTTTTGAAAACAAATACAAAGAGCGCAAAGAGTTGTTCTCATTTTTTATTTTTGCTTTTTTTTTTGAATTTGTTTACATTTAGTAGCATAGAAAAGGTATACATAGAACTGAAACTGAGTATGACAAAACCTAAGTCTGCTGTCAAAAACCTAAGTCGTGAGAATGTATTAGTTGAAAAATATGTAACCCAACAAACACAAACTCTTTCGTTTAAAAAGTTTTTATATTTTTGTTTGATATTATATTTCGATATTTTATGAAATAATGTTTTGAATTAGCCATTTTTATTCAACATCAGTTGACCAATGTAAGAAAGATTTTCATTAAAAATTATTCTTAATTAACTCTTTTGTTTGCTGGGTTGAGTCAATATTGACACTTGATTAAAAAAATAAAAACGATTGAAAAATTTGTTTTTTTTTTTTTTCTGAAAATGTTTTCAATAATTTTATAGGAAAAACATAACTTTTAGCAGTGTTTATTGCAGCAGCAGGGGCTATTTTGCCAAAGGAATTATGCTAATGCTAAAATTAACGCTTGATATGAACGATTATTGTTAATTTCAAAGCAGCCCAAATGCAGTCAAAATACACCCTACACCACACTAATGGGAACGGCATTTCGTTTATGTCTTAAAGTTTGTAACACCTGCGTCGATGTAATGATGTAATCCGTCCATAAATTAGCCTATTGAACTTTTTTGTAAGCGGTACATGCTATACAAGAATAGGGTATTTATAAAATTCGACTCAACAAATTTTATATATACGAAATTTTGACTATATATTGTTATAATGAGTAGTACATTCATTAATTAAGCAAACATTAATCTCTTGAATATAACTTCTACATTAAAAAATACTAAATAACTTATTGCTACTTACTCGCAATGTGGTAGGGTATGATGTATTCGGATACATTTTGTACTTTCATAATTTTGTTATTTTATGTAAACAAAAATAAAAATACAGTAGTTTTTCGATTTAACGAACCTATATGTTGTCAGGCCTGTTCGTTAAATCGAAGAGTTCGTTATATGCATTACTAACTCGAAAGTGTCTTTTGGGTACATAAATAATTAAAATTACATAAAATCTAATTTATAAAAATATGTTCCAGGAAATATAATTTCTTTAGAAAATATTGTATAAGAATTTTATGAAAAACTAGCAATTTATATCACAATGTAAAAACAATAAAGAAATTTGAAAAAACTCAGTTTATTTCGTATAACTAATCTACGTTCTGGAAAAGCACTCGGATGACATAATTCTTAAAGAAGTTTAAACCCAATGGCTGGAACTGCGATGAATCTGAACCTGGCCTCAGAATTCCTTAGGAAATAGATTAATGTAAAGTTATTAAAGCGTTTCATTGTTTCACAGTTTCATTGTTTTCATTCTTTGAGATATCTGAACCCAAATTTTTTTAAAATATTTTTTCCTTTATTTCACAGCTATTCCTGTAAATATCCTTTTTCCAAAAGAAAAACTATTTATATTGTTTATTCTATAACATATCGTTTCTTACAATTTCTTAGAATTGATGTTTATTGGAAAAGATTATGGTCACAGTGGGGACTTGTTAGTTTGGCGAAAAATAAAAGCGAAATGTTAAGGTATACGATTGGCAATGTCTTTATTTTGAACACCAATTTCTATGATTTCAAATTCTGAGGCCAAATTCGGGTTGGGCACGAGCTTCTAGAAAAGTATACTTTGGCCTCTCTAAACATTTGTTGTTCCGATTTTCTAATTCGATCAACATTAGTTTTTGCGACATTAAGGATTGTAGATTTGATTATCTCATATTTTTGTATAAATCTTTAATAAAAAACTCAGATTATCTAGATTCTTCATTTTACTAAATTAGAAAAATCAACTCTCGAAATCCATATTCGAAAGCAATGGAAAAGTAAATACCCCTCCTAATAACGTCGAAGCTTTTCTGACATGATTTTTAGTTATTTTTGTTAATTTAACTATAATTTAAATTATTTTATTTATATTTGTTCGTTAAACTGAGTACAAAAAATATTTTTTGTTCGTTATGTAAGGTACTCAATGTAAAAATATTGATAGTTCGCTAAATGCGATGTTCGTAGAAACGAATGTTCGTTAAATCGGAAAATTACTGTACTCATACAATTGAATTAAATTCACACAGAACCTGTACATGTGAGAGAGTAATATTTCTTATTCTCAGTCTCAGTTCTATTTATTTTTCTATGTTTAGTAGTTTTTGTTTTGAATATATGCGAGTGCTGGTTGCATTTGAGAGATGACAATCAGCTGTTTACTTAGAGATGGTAAAGTTGTAGATAAATTTTCGATAAAATTACTGAAAATAAACGTTATTTAAATGATTTTTTTGTTTTTTGGTTTAAATTTTAGTAATTTTAAGTTAATTTATTTGATTAATAAGCCATTTTCATTAACAAAGCTTTTAATTTGCAAATTTCTTATTAATTCTTGTTTAAATATTGAAAAATCTAGTTTTAAAGCGTTTATAAGAAATTTTTAATTCTTGTTAATTTATTATTATATTGTTTTAATTTCAAAATTTAATATTTTATTTTTTATTTATTTTTTTCTTCTTTTTTTTTATGTAAAATTTTATGTATAATTTATCACCAAAAAAACTCACTATACTAGTACCACCGATAATGTTGCATGTAATGGTCATGTTGATGAACATATTAATACAAAAGAGGAAGAAGTTTATCAAGATTTATGTGCTTTACAAAGAACGAGTAGAACTCAGGTATTAATTTTTTATAATTTATTTTTAATTTCTCTTTTTATAATAGAAAAAAAGGCCATAGATGTATTAGCATGTTTTAATGTTTAGATTATTCTTCATCTTCTGGTAATGGTTTATTAATTTTTAGTTTAATTTCTTTTTAAATTATTTAGATTACTTCAGCCACCAGTTTTGAACAACGTGATTATGTTATACGTGAACTAATCGATACGGAATCGAATTATTTAGATGTTTTAAATGCTTTAAAAACTAAATTTATGGCACCACTGGAACGTTTATTAAAGCCAGAGGAAATTAAACAAATATTTCCAAGGATTAAGGTAATTTTTTTTATCAGACTACAGTTGTTCTATAGTTCAGGCTATAGTCAGCATATAGTCCAGTATGTAGGCAGTCTGTAGTCTAGACGATAGTCAGTCTATAGCCCAGACTGTAGTCAGTTTATAGTCCAGAATATAATCCTTATATAGTCGAGACTGTAGTCCATCTATAGTGCTGAATGTAATTAGTCTACAGTACTGAATATAGTCAGTTTACTAACTTATTTTATTCCCCTCTTTCCCAGGAACTAGCCGATATTCATACAAAATTTCTAGACAAATTACGAGAATCTCTACAGCCCAATGCTAAAATGAAAATGAGTCAAGTATTTTTAGAATTTCGTGAACCCTTCCTTATCTATGGTGAATATTGTTCATGTCTATTGGGTGCCATCGATTTTTTGGGTGATGTTTGTAAAAAGAATCAAATTGTCGAGGAATTAGTACAGGTTGGTATTCGAACTAAAAAAAAGTAAAAGAAAAATTAAGTAAATTCTCTTAATATATAATAAACAGAAATGTGAACGTGAATATAATGTGGGTAAACTGCAATTAAGAGATATTTTATCGGTGCCCATGCAGCGTATATTAAAATATCATTTATTATTGGATAAACTAGTCAAAGAGACCTCACCGGTAAGTGGTATAAACATTTTAAATGAAGTGATTTAGATTAGTAGATATTTTTCTTCTTTTTCAGATGCATGAAGATTATCGCTCTTTGGAAAGAGCTAAGGAAGCCATGATAGATGTTTCTCAGTATATTAATGAGGTTAAACGTGATTCGGATCATTTGGTGATTATACAAAAAGTCAAGGTAGTTTTTAAGATCAAGTATTAATGTGTGAAAACATTACATATCTGTAATATTGTAACTATCTCTTACAGGACAGCATTATCGATTTGAATCTCCTGCAAAACGGCAATGATCTCTTACAATATGGCCGCCTACTACTGGACGGTGAATTACACATTAAGGCACATGAAGATCAAAAAACTAAATTACGTTATGCCTTCGTTTTCGATAAAATTCTCATCTTAGTCAAACCTCTGCATGTCAAGACGGGCGATATGCAATATACATATCGTGATTCTCATAATCTAAGCGAATATTGGGTAGAACAAAGTCATTCAAGACGTACTATAGGACGTGATACACGTTTCAAATATCAACTTTTGTTAGCAAGAAAATCTGGTAAAACTGCTTTTACTTTGTATCTAAAATCAGAACCAGAACGTGATAAATGGCGTAAGGCATTAACAGAAGCTATGGAGAATCTTGATCCACCCGGTTGTCGTAACACGGACCATAAAATGGAAATATTTACATTTGATGCACCCACAACATGTCGCCATTGTTCGAAATTCTTAAAGGGTCGTATACATCAAGTGAGTTTTTGTTTATGGATTTAAATTAACAGATAAATAATCGCAATTTCTTTGTGATTTTAAAGGGCTATCGCTGTAAGGTTTGTGAGATTGCGGTGCACAAGGGTTGCATTTCTTCTACTGGTCGTTGTAAGCAAAATATTATTGCCATGCCGCCGCCAGTTTGTGATAGACAATTAGCCGAGTTTAATTGGTAAGTGAGGAGAAATAAGTACCAAAATTAACTTTTAGTTATAGATCAACTGATTAACTAAGTGGCGGAGTTATGTTTCCTGTTACTGTTATCTTCAATGATAAAAATTTCTTTACTTTCTTCGATATTTTTCTCATTAGGTTTGTGGGCAATATGGATCGCGAAACTGCTCAGTTGCGTTTAGAACATAGACGTGTTGGCACTTATCTATTAAGAGTACGACCACAAGGTGCATCTAATCCCAAAGAAACTATGTATGCTTTAAGTTTAAAGTAAGTTTTATTTTTTAACTGTTGTCAAATCGTTTAGATAAGTTATTAAATAATTGAAATATTTTCTTATAGAACTGATGATAATGTTATAAAACATATGAAAATAAATCAGGACACTATAGCGGATAATATTGTATATTGTCTGTCGTCGAGAAGACATTTTAAAAGTATTGTCGAATTGGTATCCTATTATGAACGCAATGATTTAGGGGAGAATTTTGCGGGGTAAGTTAGTAGTTGAGAGTTTTCAAAAGAAAATTTTCTTTTTTGCGAAATAATTTTATTAAACTTTTCATTTCACATAACATTTCCATATGAAAACTGTTATTTCACCATAAAATTAACATTTCACCCAAAAAGAGTATTATGTCCAGAAAACTAACATTTCACCAGAAAAAGATATTTTATCAAAATTGTAAAATTTCATCCGGAAACTGAGATTTCATCTGAAAACTGACATTTTATCTGAAAACTGACATTTTATCTGAAAACTAACATTTTATCTGAAAACTTACATTTCACCAGAAATCTGGCATGTAGTTTTTCGCCACAAAATATGTGTTTTACCACGAAACTAGTATTTCACCATAGAACTAATATTTCACCACAATATTTCACCTTAAAACTTGTTTTTCACCACAAAACTAATTTTTAACCTCAAAACTAGTTTTTTACCATAAAACTGGCATTTCACCTCAAAACTTGATTTTCACCACGAAACTAGTTTGTCACCTCAAAACTTATTTTTAACTTCAAATTTATATTTTCGCCTTAAAACGTTCACAAAACTAGTTTTTTGCGACAAATTTCGTCATTCGTCACAAAATTGAGTTTTCTCTTTAAAAGTTCTTCCCAAAACTAGTATTTCGCCACAAAACAAGTATTTCACCACAAAACTTGTTTTTCACCCCAAAACAGGTTTTCCATATTAAAACTAGATTTTCACCATAAAACTAGTTTTTCACCTCCAGACTAGTTTTTTACCACAAAACCGTGTTTTCGGCACAAAACTTCATTCATTATATAACAACTTCTTCAGCACAAAACTAGTTTTTCACCTTAAAATTCGATTTTCACCTCAAGACAAGTTTTTCACCACAAAACTAGTTTTTACCTGAAAACTCGCTTTTTCACTTCAAAAGAAGTTTTTTATCACAAAACTGGGTTTTCACCACAAAACTAGTTTTTTACCTCAAAAATAGTTTAACTTAAAACTAGTTTTTTTTATCACAAAAGCATATTTTCACCTCAAATGTTGCATTTCACCACAAAAGCATATTTTCACCTCAAATGTTGCATTTCACCACAAAAGTATTGCTTTCACACAAATTTAGTTTTTCACCTCAAAACTAGTTTTTCATTTAACATTTTTCCTCCAAAATTATACCTATTTTCGCTTTAAAACGGGGTTTTGAATACAATTTATTTTCCAACACAACTTTAACATTTTCTGTTTTTTTACAGTCTAAATCAATCCCTACAATGGCCTTATCGTGAGGTCTTTGCCACCGCCATTTATGATTTCGAACCCAAAGGCAATAATCAACTGCAACTCAAAACCGGCTGTCAAGTATTGGTCATAGGTAAAGATGGTGATAGTAAAGGCTGGTGGCGTGGTAAAATTGGAGAAGTGGTAAGTATGCTAAAGCCTTCATAACTTTAAAATTAAAATGTTTACATAACAAACAAATTTGCTATTCACAGGTCGGTTACTTTCCTAAAGAATACGTTCAAGAACATCCACCTACCAATGATGAACTTTGATATTATAATTATGAAATAGATTTTTCACGCAGTAAACTAGAACGTTCCCGTCTACTATTACAAAATTCCATGTCTTTAAGTAGCATGGAAGAGGAACAACAACAACAGCAACAAGAAATTTTAGTAACCGAGGGTCAGTAATTTAATTACAAGAAAAAAATTCTTTGATTGTTTTTTTTTTAAGAAATTAAATTTTATAGTTTTTGCTATAAAATTTGTTAAAATTTTTTGTTTATATATTGTTTTTTGTTTTAAGAAAAAAAGTGCCAATATTTTTTGTTAATTTTACTTTTTTTCCAATTAGTTTTTTTTTTAAATTTTTCAGTTCTTTTGGTTTTTTAAAAACACTTGCTGAATATTTTATACATACTCTCAAAAAAAGGGCATTATTAAGTAAAAAAAAAAGAAAAATATTAAACAAAAATTAAATTTAATACAGAAACATATGTGCAGCTTTAATATATTGTAGAGGATTTCAAGGATTTTATTTTTATATATATATATTTATAATAAAATCCTTGTTATTATATATAAATAAATATACTATATACATATATAGAAAACAAAAATTAGTTTTTAAATAAAATAATGAACAAACAAAATAAATTATTATTAAAGAAATTATGAAAAACAAACTCAACTATTTAAACAGAAAATAAAGAAAACTATTTTATGGTAGAAATTATTATTACATATATTTAACTATATATTAAAAAAAAAAATTAATTAATATTTATAAAGAAAATCATATACATGGCAAAATTTTAAAGAACTTTAAAAATATTAAAGGATTTCTTTCTGTAAATGCTTTATTAAACAACAAATTGTAATAAACTTTTAAGAAAATTAAAAGTTTATTTACTTTTCTATAAATTTTGTTTTTATTTCTAAAGTTCTTTAAATTATTTGCATTACAAACATTCAAAAATATAGTTTTGTACAAAACATTTTACTTGTAAAATGAAAAGAAGAAATATGTCAATAGTTAAAAGAATATAATTATATATTTATACATATAAAACTAATCTTATTCTTTCACTTTATTGTAAAATTCTTAAAATTATTAAAGGACAAGTATAGTTTATTTGATATTCTTAATATGTTTAGAAATATATTACAATATATAATATATGGATTAGTAAATATGAAATTTGAACAGTATAAGAAGAAAATTAACAAAAAAAAAATATTTGTTCGGTTTCCCTTATTTAACAGATTTTCATATATTTTAGTTTTAAATTTGGTTTGAAAATATTATAAAGAACCCAGAAAGGTTTAGAAATATTAAGTTTGGAAACAATAATTAGTTTTATTATAAAGTTTTTGTAAAAATTCAATTTTAAAATAGAAATTTGTTTTGTTTTTCTCAGTGTTACAACTAAAAATTTGTTTTGCTCCTTAAAATTAGTTTTTCACCTCAAAACTTGTTTATCATAACGTTTTTTTTTTCTACTCAAATTGATTTTTGTTTTCTTTACAACACTTGTTTTTCATTATTAAAGTAGATTTTCAACTCAAAACTTTTTTTGTTCACAGAACGTATTTTTGCCATATAAGTTGTTATTCACCACAAAACTAGATTTTCACCTAAAAACTTGCTTTTCACCTAATAATCACCTTATTTACACTATGAAATTAGTTTTTCACCCCAAAAACAGTTTTTAATTCCAAAACAAGATTTTCACCATTAAACTCAAAACTTTCAAAACTTTTCACTTTAAAACTAGTTTTTTACCTCAAAACTAGTTTTTCACCTTAAAACTTGTTCACCACAAAACTAATTTTTCACTTTAAAACTAGTTTTTCACTTTAAAACTAGCTTTTCACCTTAAAACTCGTTGTTCACCACAAAACTAGTTTTTCACTTTAAAATTAGTTTTTTACCTCAAAACTAGTTTTTCACCTCAAAACTAGTTTATCACCACAAAACTAGTTTTTCACTTTAAAACTAGTTTTTTTACCTCAAAACTGGTTTTCACCACAAAACTAGTTTTTTTCACCTCCAAACTATCTGTTCACCCTAAAACTAGTTTTTTACTTCAAAAACAGAATTTCACCACAAAACTAGATTTTCACCTATTATTCACCTTAACAATAGTTTTTCACCACAAAATAGCTTTCACCACAAAAAACTTTATTTGACCAGAAAACTAGATTTTTCACCTCAAAACTTGATTTTCACCAGAAAAGTTGTTCTTTGTCACAAAACTAGTTTTTCAACACAAAACAAGTTTTTCACCACAAAACTATTTTTCATTTCAAAACTTGGTTTTTATACCACAAAAACAGATTTTCGACACAAATATAGATTTCACCTCAAAAGTTGTTTTCACCTAAAATTCATTCCAAAGTTCGGTTTTCACCAAAAAATCTGGTTTTCACCACATAACTAGATTTTTCACCTCAAAACTTGTTTTATTACTTAATAATGGGTTTTCACTACACAAACTAGCTGTTTACCTCAAACATGTTTTTCCCCTCAAAACTTGTTTTTCACCACAAAAATTAGTTTTACTCTTAGAATTAAGATTTTCACCACAAAATTAATGAAATAATATTTTCACCTAAAAACAACTTCTTTATTATAAAGCTATAGAGTTACAGAGCTCTCAGAGCATTAAAAACTTTAGCTTAAAATTCAGATTCTAAATCAAAATCTGTTCAAGCAGGGAAACCGAACAAATATTTTAATAAATTATAAACAAAAAAAGGTAATAAATATTAAACAATAATGTTTTTTTTTTGGCAACGAAAGAAATTATTAATAAATTATTATACAACTACTTGCAGACATATATTTTTGAAAAACATACATACATTTTATTTACAACAACAACAAAAACCACATGAAAAAAGTTCAAAAATTAAAAGAAAAACACAAAAAAAAAAAAAACATATTAAATTGTGTACCTTAAAGGCCATAAAAAAGTTTTAACAAAAAACAATTAAATAAATTTAAGTAACAAAAAATTGTAAGAATATATAATAGATTTTAGTTTTAGTTATGAGTGTGTAAACAATTGAGGCAAAGTTAAACATTTCTGTAATAGAATTTTTAAAATTATTTTAATGATTTTCAATAAAAATATAAATAAGACTAAACTATGAATTGTTGAAAAGAAAACATTT